>NW_025794339.1:0-3165 GCF_021613505.1 Equus quagga | reverse complement strand
CTGGGTCGCAGGCAGGCATGTCTGTAGCTTCAGGAGATATTGGCAAACACTTCCAGAGTGGTTGAAACAATTTGTGTTACCCTCATCAAGGAACGCAAGTTTCATTGGCTTCACATCCTCAACCATACATGCTTCTGTCCGTCAGTTTCATTTTCGCTATGTTAGTGGTGAGTGAGGGGTTTCTTGGGTTTGTGTGCATGTCTTGGTGAGTAATGGTGTGGTAGATGGTTGTCACAGTGACTTCAGCCAGCCCTCCATGTACATCTCTTTTCCATGTGCCTTTGCTGCTCCTCCTATCAAGAGGTGGAGCTTATTTCTCTCCTCCTTGAAGATGAGCTTGACCAGGGGACTTGCTCTGGCTGGTGGAACGTTGTGAAACATGACGGAAACAGAGGCTTGAAAAACCTCCTTGGGCACCGGCGTTGGCCCTCTTGTAGCTGTGGTTAGATTCCTGAGAGCCGAGCCTAGAGAAGCCCGGGCCATCCTCCTCCAGGACGCCAGACCTCGCTACCCACGCCAGACTGGGGGTGAGGCGGCCATAGGCCATCTGCCCCAGGCTAGCCACCAGGTGGCTGGACCACGTGAGCGGCCCCAGGTGAGACCACCGGCAGAACCGCGCGCGCGGCTGGGAGCGGCTCAGATCCCGGCTCAGAATCATGAGGTGGTCACGCAGCCGTGGGTAACTGACAGGTGAGGGTCGGAGACAGGATGCTGCTGGGACAAGAACCCGAAATGTGGCCTTGATGTTGGAACTCGGCGGCAAGACAGCGGCTGAAAGGGGTGAGGAGACCTCAAGGTGGGAGGAGGTGCTACCGCAGGTTGGAGACAGGCTGTGTGGTCATGTGGTCGGGGCGCCATGGGCACAAGTGTCTGCGGCGACTCGGAGCATGGAACGTGTCCTCTGTGCTCGCTCATCTGGAGGAGGGGGCTCCCTTCGCCGCCTCTGCCCCCGCCTTCCCCATGGGCGCCTGTGGTGGTCCGTGAAGAGTCCTGTGCCGCGGCTCCCGGGTCGCCTCCCCTCCACCAGCCCAACGCGGCCTTCGGCGCCCGGGTGAGCATTTCAGCAGAAACCTCGCGCCCCGCAGGGCAGCCTGTGCTCCTGTGCGTCTCTTCCCAGGTTTCAGGCTCTCGGGTGCCTGTGACCTCGGCTTTCTGATGGCTTCAAGAAAATGACGTTTTTGTCAGTTATTCAGCCTTTCCTGGATGTGAGCCCTACCAGGTCTCTACGTCCAAGTCCAAGGCAGAAGCCAGAGACGGGGTTCTTTACTCCCTAAATCACACTGCTTTTGGGAATCGCTTATTGGGTTTTATCTTCTCTTTTCTGTAAGCTCCTGAAACGAGAGACCACGCAGAGCCCCTTCCTTTAAGCCTAACTTAGAGCTGGGCAGAAAATACGCTTTCAGCGCGCGTGTCCAGTTTAGACGCCTTCCTATGGAGCAAGTGTCCCCGGGAGGAGGGCGCGGCCCCGCCTTCCTGCCTGGCACATGCCCCAGGAGGAGCGCGCGGCCCCGCATTCCTACCGGGCACGTGTCCCCAGGAGGAGCGTGCGGCCTCTGAGCCGCGAGGCTGCAGGTCCTGCGGGCGGGCCCTCCCCGCACGAGTCGAAGCCACGGCCTTGAAATGCGTGCTGCCTTGCGGTCCGCAGAGGGAGGAGCGCGCAGTGCGTGGCCCTCACGGGAACGTCGTCAGGGGCGGTTCCTGGGCGTCCACATCCGTCTGAGGCTGTGCTCAGACTCGACAGGACAGAAGGAGTGTGTGAGGGTCAACGATTGCCGGAGAAGGCTGACCCACCCGCCACACCTTCACAGGACACCCTTCCCGAGAAGGGGGATTCTGGAACCTGGGCTGGAGACGGTGGGCACTCTGGAGGGGCAGGCGAGGGGAGCAGGGCTTCAGGGAACGCTGGAGGCCCCCTTTGCTCTATTGTGTGGATTCCTTTTTCTTTTTGCAGTGACTCTTCTGTCAGAAAAAGCCGCTGGTGGGCCACGTTGTTAGATGAGATGAGGCCGGCTAACAGCATCTTCCTTTGGTGAAGCGCCGGGCCCTGGCGTGGATCCCCTGAAGCGGGCGGCAGAGGGCGGTGGAGGCAGGACTGCAGGCGGCAGATGTGCTCCTCATGGACTTTGATGCTCCAAGTTGGAGTCCTGCGTTTCCCACAAGGGAGGCCTGAGGAAGACCATGCCCTTCCCTGGAAGAACGTGGGTTGCAGGCTCAGTCTGCTCCAGGCTTTGCTTCCTGCTCTCTCAGTGTCCTTTGGTCACATGACCACTTCACATTTATATTTTTTCCTCTCCACCTTTTGACTCCTCTTGTCCCGATTTCCCAAACACCAGATCCTGGATGACCATCTTCTCTGCCCAGCAACACTGGGCACCCAGCTAGGCTCTCTACCCAAGTTGTTTTGTGTTTCATTTTTTGCTTTTCTTTGCATCTGCTCTGGTTATACTAATTAAACAAGAGAGTGATTTAGTAGAAGGAGCACAGGCTTTTCCAGTAGAGAGCCCAGAAGCTAATTCTTGGCCCTGTCAGTTAATAGTTTTGTGATAAGAGACAAGTTTCTTCATTGATGTTCAATTTAGAGAGTTGTAGGAACCCTTTAGTGAGCCAGTCATGAAGCTTCCTTTCGGGGGCACAGTCCCATCCCATGCTTCCTTGTCAATAGGAAGCCTGAGCCGCCACCCAGTAGGCTGGCTGTATGTCCCTGGTGAGGCCAAGAGTGAAAGCAGAACTGGGGGTGTGTTAATCACAGGAGAGGGAGAAAGCATCTGTGCTGGCTGTTTCCTGTGTCAGTTACCGAGGGAGCCTGCACGTGAGAATTCTCATGTGCTTTGTTTGAACAGGAAATATTTTTTACTTAACATCAAAGACAGAAATTCTCCACAGCTGAGCTTGATCGCCTCTGCACTGTGAGAAGTTATTGACCATTTCTCCCAGGTAGGTGGAATCATAACTTTGTGTATGGCCCATTTCAAGACATTTGGGAATGTTGAAGAACAGGAAAAACTAACCGATGGTGGGAGAAGTCGGGGTAGTGGCCACCGTGGGGGGTTGTCGACTAGGTAGATGGAGGGGACTTTCTGAGGGCCTGGAAGTGTTTTATGTCTTGATTTCTTGGCTATGTGGGTTTACACACGTGAAAAGACTTCACTGGGCTGGGAATTCATG
>NW_025794338.1:7190-31852 GCF_021613505.1 Equus quagga | reverse complement strand
AAGGAAAGTAATCCCAGTGAAAGGTCTGCAGCAATAGAAGGAATGAAGATCCAAGAGAAGGATGCGTCTGTGGATTCATATTCATTACCTGCATAAAACATCAACAGTGTCTCCTGCCGAGCAGAGTGAGAGAATCACCTCTCATGCAATCCTCAATAATACTCCTTATCTTGTGCAAGAGAGTGAAGGTATTAATTCTATACTCCGTTATGTTAAAGACGTGTTATCATTTTTAGCCTAAACATTAATAAAATAGGATGTACATTCACAATTAAAAGCAAAGTTTAGAATGTAAATATACAGATTTTTAAAACGAAGTACAAGAAACAGAAATGAAGGGAAAACAAGAAGATACGTTTTCATGCTCATCACTAATCATCAGGGAAATGCAAATCAAAACCACAATGACATATCACCTCATACCTGTCAGGATTGCTATAATCAAAAAAGCAAAATACAAGTCTTGGTAAGGATGTGAGAAACTGGAACCCTTGCACACTGTTGGTGGGAACAGCAAAATGGTGCAGCTGCTATGGAAAACAGTATAGCTGCCTCACAAAACTAAAAGTAGAACTACGACATGATCCAGTATTCCCACTTCTGTGTACATATCCAGAAAAACTGAAATCAGGACCTGGAAGAGATATTAGCAGTTCCATGTTCACTACAGCACTATTCACAATAGCAAAGATGACCTAATGCTCTAAATGCCCACCAACAGAGGAACAGAAGATGAAAACATGATATATACATAAAATAGAGTATTATTCAGCCTTTAAAAAGAAGTAAATTTTGCAACATGTGACAACATGGATGCACCTGGAAGATATTATGCTAAGTTAAATGAGCCATAGAAAGACAAGTACTGCATGATTCCACTTACATAAGGAATATAAAATAGTCAAACTCATATAATCAAAGACTGGAATGGTGGTTGCCAGGAGCTGAGGGGAAGAGGAAATGAGGAGTTACTAATAAATGGGCATAAAGTTTCAGTTAAGTAGCATGAATAGGCTCTAGAGGTCTGCTGTACATCATTGTACTCATACGCAATAATAATGCATTGCAAACATAACATTGGTTAGATCTCTGTTAAGTGTTCTTACAAACAAATAGTGGTTGCCACAGGAGAGGAAAGTGGGAAAGGTGGGTATGTAGGTGGAACACAGGGGATTATTAAAGCAGTGAAACTACTCTGTATCATACTGGAATAGTGGTAATATTCCAATATCTGTCAAAACCCATAGAATGAAGAACACAGAGAATGAACCCGAATGTAATCTGTGGACTTTAGTTAGTAATCATCCTTTGGCTCATCGGTTCTAAGAAAATGTGTCACACTAAAACAAGATGCCTTATCAGGAAACTTCAGGTCTGGGGATGGTGGTTGTGAAGGGGAATATGGGAACTCTGTACTCTCTGCTGCATTTCTCCGTAAACTTAAACCTGCTAAAAAAATAAAAGTTGATTTACAAAATGTTAATCATTCACCAACTCTGACCCTGCCATTCCGTTCCCAGGTATTTAACAAAGAAAAGTAAAATAGACATGATCACTGCAGCCCAAGATGCTCCTGTGAGGTGTACACATCACCTCACACCTGCTTCCCAAAGTTTAGTAATTAGAAGGACTTACAGTAATACGCTTACATTTAACTTGCTTTTCTTTAATACTAATGAATTTGAACATCCTTTTGTAGTCTTGATAGCCACCTGGTTTTCCTCTATTGGTGATATAATCATACTTTAGTTCATTTGCAGGGACTTTGATAACATATTCTGAAATAGGAATCTAAATCTTATTTGTCTAATACTGAGCAAATGCAGATATTTTAAATGTCTTTTCTCAATCCTGCAACTCTATCTAAATTCTGACTGTCATGAGCTTTATGGAACACAAAGTTAAATTTAGATGTAACTACTCAATTCTTCACCCAATATATGTTACACTATGGAATTAAAAAGAATACCACTGGAGATTAAAATCTTGGAGGGGTTCCCAGATTTCTAACACTACTTTCTTTCCTTTTCCTATATCATACTCCCTGTGGACTTTTCTCAAGTGAGCCAACTGGTTTGAGGATTTCATGAGATGGTGCTTGTGAAAGACCCTAACACAAAACATGTCATATAATACATAGTCAATAAAAATCAAATAATCTCCTCTTTTCCTTCTGCATCATATTATCTGCCCTTTATTTTCTCTTTTTCTTCTATCTCCTCATCTTTCAACTCCTGCTGTTTCCATTCTATCCTTTTATCTAAAGGTGTGTATGTGTGTGGGGGGACACTAAGGATCCCATCCCCAATGGTAATGATTTCTTGGATATGACACCAAAAGCACATACAACAGAAGTGAAAATAGATACATTGGACTACAGTAAAAGAGAAAACTTATGTACATTAAAAGAAAAAAAACCAACACAGTGAAAAAGCAAACTACAGAGTGAGAAAATGTTTGCAAATCATGTACCTGATAAGGGGACAACCTCAGAATATACAAGGACTCCTAAATGTAAACAACAGAATAATTCAACTTAAAAATAGGCAAGGGATCTGAACAGGCATTTCACCAAAGATGATACAAAAAGGGCAACAAGCACAGAGAAAGATGCTCAACACTACTAACCATGAGGAAAATGCAAATCTAAATTACAATGAGACACCACCACACACACATTAGGATAGCCAATATCAAAAAACAAAAACTAAGAAGTTTAGGCAAGGATTTGGAGAAATTGGAACTCTGTGCAACGTTGGGAATATAAAATGGCACAGCCATTATGGAAAACAGTTCCCCCAAAAAACTAAAAGCTGAATTACCATATGAACCAGCAATTCCATTTCTGGGGATGTACTTATAAAGAATTGAATGCAGGGTCTCAAAGAGGTATCACTACACTTATGCTGGTAATATTATGTACAACAGCCAAACAGTAGAAGCAAACTCATAAATCCTTTTCTAGTGCGAAGCCTCCAATGCCTAGGAGTGTGGAGCTGCATCTTCTAAGAACTTTAATAAATGGCTAAACTCCTAAGGACTTTCTCTGATGTATACTGAGATTAGAGCTGGCCCTAAAAAACTGGCCATATTTTCAGCACACATAAGGCCTTTCTCCAGCAAAACTCCCCTATCTTTAATGAGACTGGCGTTGCAACTAATAAATTTCCCCATTCACTGCACTCATAAGGCTTCTATCCAGTGTGGATTTTCTGGTGCTTAACAAGTTTGTGTTTGGGGATGAAGCCTTTCCCACATTCACTAGACACATAAGGCCTTTGTAGAGTGTGAATTTTCCGATGTTTATTGAGGCTGGAGTTACATCCAAAGTATTTCCCACATTCACTGCACTCATAAGGCATTTGCCCAGTGTGAATTCTCTGACATTCAATGAGTATGGAACTGCATTTAAAGAATTCGCCATATTCACTGCAGTGATAAGGCCCTTCTCCACTGTGAACTCTCTGCTGTTTAATGAGATAGGAGTTGCATGTAAAGAATTTCCCACATTCTCTATACTCTTAAGACTCTTCTGCAGTGCAGATTTTCTGATGCCCAACAAGTGTATTTTTTGCTGTTGAAACCTTTATCACATTTCACTGCACTCATGAGGCCATTCTCCAGTGTGGATTATCTGATTCTGAAGGAGCTGCAACTTTCTTTCTTTCTTTTTTTTTTTTTCTGAGCCCTGAGCTAACTGCCAGTCCTCCTCTTTTTGCTGAAGAAGCCTGGACCTGAGCTAACATCTGTGCCCATCTTCCTTTACTTTATATGTGGGACACCTACCACAGCATGGTGTGCCAAGCAGTGCCATGTCTACACCCGGGATCCGAACCAGCAAACCCTGGGCCGCCAAGGAGTAGAATGTGCGAACTTAACCACTGCACCACTGGGCTGGCCCCAGAGCTGCAACTTTCTAATGATGGCCTTTCTCCACTATGCATTCTCCATTTATTGCAACTGGAGAAGCATCTAAAGAATATCCTGCATCCTCTGCACTCTTAAGGCCTTTCTCTAGAGGGAAGTCTCTGATGTTTAATGAGACTTGAAATGTCTGTAGACTGTCCTGCATTCACTGTACTCATAAGGTCTTTTCCCAGTGTGAAGTCTCTGATGTGTACTGAAGTTAGAGATGTACCTAAAGAATTTCCCACATTCTGTTACACGGATAAGGCCTTTCTCCTGTGTGAATTCTCTAATGATTCACGAGAATAGAGTTGGATGTGAAGACTTTCCCACATTCACTATACTCACAAGGCTGTTCTCCACTGTGGATTATCTGATGCTCAAGGAGTTGGTGTGTTGTAATGAAACCATTCCCACACTTACTGCAAGCACAAGGCGTTTGTCCAGTGTGAATTCTTCCAAGTCTAACAAGACTGGAGTTGTATTTAAAGACTTTTCCACATTCACTGCACTCATAAGCCCTTCTCCACTGTGAATTCTCCAGTGTTTAATAAGACTGGAGTTATGCCTAAGTAATCTCCCACACTGGTTGCACTTAAAAACTTTTTCTATGCTGGGATTTCTCTGATGTTTAACAAGATCAGAATCGTGACTAGAAATGTCCCACTTTTGGTGAACTCATAAGGTCTACTTCCAGTGTGGAGTTTCTCTTGCTTCTCAAGTATATCATGTGACTGATGGCTTTCCCACACTGAAAGCACTTGTAACCATTTTGTCCACTTTGAAAGGTCTCCTTGCACTCGGTGTCCCGTGTGGCTTCCCCCCACTGTGAGGGGGGCCAGGGCTGGAAGGTGGAAGCCCTTCCTACCTTCAGTGCACGTAAAGGTCCTTTCTGTCATGTGAACTCCATTGTCCATGACAAAGGAAGGATTCCTGCTGCCCTTTATGTAAATTGTATCACTAGTCTGCTTTGGATGCTGATGCAGTCTTGCCCCATAACTATATAGCCCTTGACCAGAGTGTGCTATGTCATGCTCAGCCAGGTACAAAGCGTGTTTCAAGACTGGGCCACACTTATCACATGGCTGGGCCTTCTGGGTGAATGGATCTGGCTTCGGAGTGCTGACCTGTGACAATCCCAAAGAAACACCTTGCTCAAACGGTGTCTCTTCATCCAAGGCTCCATTCCACCTACCTGTAAGCAGAGAGATGCTGGTGAAGTGCATGCTGACTTTGGTGGCAGGAGGCAGCCCAATTAATGAGTGTCAGTCACATCCACGAATAAGTCCAAGGAATTGGTGAATGACAATGAGGACTAGAACCAACAAAAGGAAGGCTTTCAGTGCAGAGCTGGGCCTGGGAAGCTCGCATGAAGGGAAGGAAGCAAGGAAGGCGTACAGTGAAGGGAGAGACAGGGTCCCTAACTCACTCTTCTGCAAACAGCTTTCAACAAGGCCAAGGCTGCTGGTGACTAGTGAGCAGAGTAGAAGGTGTGTCCAGATGCACAAATGAAACATTTCACAAGTGAAACAACAGCTGGTGCTCACGGACTATACAGGGATATGTACAGACCTCTCAACACCTTCAGTGTAGGTTAAATGTTGGAGAACCCTGCAAAGGGAGCCGTGGAAGAGAATGGGTGAGTGGTGAAGGTCAGAGAGCTGTGTGTCTGTTGGGGAAAAGACAGGGCCCCCAGTCAGAGTAGAAATGACAATGGGGAAGAAAAGGTGGAAGTAAGATGTGGCCACGGACCCTGCATCACACAGTGGTGGGCTCAGGACAGATTCCCAGCATGTGAACTCAGCTCTGACTTACACCATTTACCAGCTCTTATGCACCAACCAGGACCTTCTGAGCCTCTCCTGCCATTTTTCTCCTATAAGTGTACCACCCTGTCAGATATAAGGGAGTGGCCAACCGGCCTCCAGAGTGACCCATCTCATGACATCCCACATTCTAAAATTACAAGAACTTCAAAAGAGGGTCTTTAAAAACACAACTCTGTGGCCCCACAAGTAGTTACCAGGTCATGCCTGAAATTACTGGCACAAGTAGGCCCCAACAAATCTCAGCAACAGGGAGGAGGAAGGCCTGGGACACAGAGGTTTCAAGCATCAAGACAGAGTTACCGAATTACAGATAAGCTGGTGGGCTCTCTCAGAAAAACTTCAATATTTCTGACTCTCGAGCCCTGTCTTGCACGTTCTTCAGAGCAGCAGGGATGGGGGACTTGGGGAGAGCGGGTACAGTGCACACAGTCTAGCCCTGGCACCAACAACACACATGCAAGCAACCAGGAAAGGTAGTGGTATCTGTGGTCTCATGGTGGGAAGGACAAAGCTACCCATGGAAAAAAACAGAGTCTAGCCCAGGACAGTGGGGTGTGTGAGTGTTGTCCTTATAGAGTACAAAAGTGCAATGATCTCCAGCACATGACAGTACAGGGGTCTCTGAGCCTCATCAAGGAGGTCCCACTCCTGGAGGAATTATTTGGCCACGTCATCAGACCACACAGCCCTGCCAAAATTGGGACAATTCAGTACATGAGCAGCTTCTTGTTCTGTGTTCTCTTGAATCTGTTATTTACCTAATTGCCATCCATGATGTACAGAGACATGTGCCATGTTCTGAGAGACTTTCGTTCCCTCTCCTCCTCACGTACACATCATTCTTTGGACTGTACCCCTCTCATGTCTGCAACACCTTCATTGTTGCAACAATTTCTGGCCACTGAAGACCACACCACAGACATTTCCATGGCCTCTGACCATGCAACACTGCACATGGAATCTAGGCAGTGCATGGCAAGTGCAACCAGCATCCTATTCTGCCCCAGGATGCCAAAATCCCATAGCACCTGGGGCAGCCTCTAGCCCTGACTTGAAGGTCTCCCCACCTAGTCCTGATTCTTGGTTTAATGCAGTCACCCAAACCTATGTGACGACTTCATCATCTTTGGCCCTGTCCCACTTCTGCACTGGACATGTTGCCCCATAAGCAGTCAGGACCTTCCTCTCTCTACCTGAACATCAAAGCCCAGTTGCACTCCCAACCACTGTCCTCACCACAGGCCTAGAAAACTCCTAGCTCATCCTATGTCCCCTCAAATTCATCTACCAGTCTGAATTAAATGATCCAGGCCCCACCAAGAATTACTACAAAACACTGGTCAGTCATTAGAAGGGTAATAAGACCCACACTGACCTTACTGCCATCTTTACTCCTGCAATGAGATGCCTGAGCATCCACCCTATGATCCTTCTCTTTGTGGAAGCCTTTTTCTCTTTTAAAAGGTTTTTTTTTACTGAGTTTGTAATAGTTTACAACATTGTGAAATTCCAGTTGTACATTATTGCTTGTCTGTCACCATGTAAGGGCTCCCCTTCACCCCTTGCCCCCACAATCCAGTCCCCTGCCCCCAGTAACCAGTGAACTGTTCCTACTGTCTGTGTATCTTCCCCATATGAGTGAAATCATCTGGTGGTTGTCTTTCTCTTTCTGGCTTATTTCACTTAACATGATACTCACAAGGTCCATACATCTTGTTGTGAACGGGATGATGCTGTCTTTTTTATGGCTGAGTACTACCCCATTGTATATATATACCACATCTTCTTTATCCATTCATCAATCAATGGGCACTTGGGTTCCTTCCATGTCTTAGCTACTGTGAATAATGCTGCAATGAACATAGTAGTATATAAGTCACTTTGTATTGTTGATTTTAAGTTCTTCGGATACCCATTAGTGAGAGAGCTGGGTCATATGGTAGTTCTATTTTCAGTTTCTTGAGAAATCTCCATACTGTTTTCCATAGTGGCTGCAACAGTTTGCATTCCCATCCGCAGTGTATGAGGGTTCCCTTTTCTCCACAACGTCTCCAACATTTGTTATTTTTTGTCTAGGTGATTGTAGCCATTCTGACAGGTGTAAGGTGATATCTAACTACAGTTTTGATTTGCATTTCCCTGATGATTAGTGATGCTGAACATATTTTCACGTGCCTATTGGCCATCTGTACATCTTCTTCGGAGAAATGTCTGCTCACATCCTCTGCCCATTTTTGGATCAGGTTTTTTTCTTGTTGTTGAGTTGTGTGAGATCTTTATATATAATGGAGATTAACCCATTGTCAGATATATGATTTGCCAATACTTTCTTCCAATTGGTGCACTTTTTTTTTTATTAATGTTATGATAGATTACAACCTTGTGGGATTTCAGTTGTACAATTTTGTTAGTCATGTTGTGGGTACACCACTTCCCGCTTTGTGCCCTCCCCCCACACCCCCTTTTCCCTGGTAACCACCGATCAGATCTCCTTGTCAATATACTAACTTCCACCTATGAGTGGAGTCATATAGAGTTCGTCTTTCTCTGACTGGCTTATTTCGCTTAACATAATAACCTCGAGGTCCATCCACGTTGCTGTGAATGGGCCAATTTTGTCTTTTTTTATGGCTGAGTAGTATTCCATTGTGTATATATACCACATCTTCTTTATCCAATCATCAGTTTCTGGGCATGTAGGTTGGTTCCACGTCTTGGCTATTGTAAATAATGCTGCGATGAACATAGGGGTGCAATGGACTCTTGAGATTTCTGATTTCAGGTTCTTAGGATAGATACCCAGTAATGGGATGGCTGGGTCATAGGGTATTTCTATTTTTAACTTTTTGAGAAATCTGCATACTGTTTTCCATAGTGGCTGTACCAGTTTGCATTCCCACCAACTGGTGCACTTTTTGTTTTGATCCTGGTTTCCTTTACCTTGCAGAAGCGCTTTAGTCTGATGAAGCCCCACTTGTTTATTTTTTATTTCCCTTGTGGAAGCTTTTCTTACTTGTCCACCCCACCTTGCACAGGCATACCACCTTACAACCACTGTGCTTCCACATCTGTCTTTCTAATGCCCACCACCACCATCCTGGTGCCCAACTGAGAAACCTAGTCCTTGGCCCCTTCCTTCACCTTCTTTGCTCCCCAATGGCATCACCACCATAACCTGAACAGGCCCACTCACAGATCTGACCCGCAGTTTCATTCCAGTTCACAGTGGATACTATGTCAGGGCTGTTTCCAACCTGAATGCCTCTGGTGAACACCAGACCTGTGTGTTCAACTGCCAAAGGGACACATCCACTTAAGAGTCTCTGGAACATCTGGGATGTGGCCAAAACATGACTCTTCATTTTCCTCCTAAAAATTGGTCCTGTTGCTGACTTCAACCATCTTATTGAGGGAACAGCCATCCTTACAAACAAGGCCAAAAACCTGGGGGCCTGACTCCTCTGTCCCCTTCCATCCCACCTCCCAGCCTCCCTCCCTCACTACATCATAAACTGTGGTTCTAGGTTCAAAACAAATCCAAAGGCCAAAGTCGCATCCCTTCTCCACAGCCGCCACTCTTTTCCACTCCCCCCAGCACTCACCTGCACTGTGGTAAGAGCTTCCTCCCAGATCTCCCTGCCTACCCCCTCACCCCTACTTTTCTCCTCCACTTGAGCCAGAGACAGCCTACTCAAATTGGATCAGATCACATCACTCCTCTGCTCCAAACCTTCCCTCACTCCCATCACCCTGCACATTAGAGGCCCAGAACCTGAGGTTGTCATTCCAGGCCTGATCCCTGGGCCATCCCACCACCCAATACCAGCTCCATATTCCCACAAGATACAAGAGAGACTTGCAGTTTCCGGAAGATTCCAGCTCAGTCTCACCAGCAAACATGTGAACAGTTTAGATCCTGTGCCCAGGATCCCCCGTCACATGTTATTCCAACAATTGTCAGAAATGGAAACAGCACCACATAATCTGAGAGTGAGTTCAGGACCCCTGGCCTGGTGAAATCACATTGTCCTCTCACTCAACAGTGGAAGAAGGATAGGTGAAGAGTCTCAGGGCATCAGCATTCCCAATATTGTGATGTCAAAAACACTGGGGTGATAGTGAGTTGAGCAAAGGCCTGGGACACCCTCTACTCACCTGTGCAGGGTCCACAAGCATTTCTGCCATTGACAGGGGGCCTTGTGGGCAGAGGGAGGCCATAAGAAATGGGTAACCAGAGTAGGATCCTACAGGCTGAGCTGTACCACCTTCTCCGACCTGTCCCAGTACAAAGTGATCTCAGGCGGATGGTCTAAGCTCAGCTCCTCAGACCTCACTGCTTCTTACCAGCTGTGTGACTCTGAACAAGAAGTGAACCTCCCTCAGCCTCAGTTACCTCACCTGTAAAATGGGAATAAGAATGGTTTCCATCTCATAGGGCTAATATTGTTACCAAAAATTCATGGTAGACACTACAGATCAATGACTACTGTCCATAGTATTAATAGTTCTGTATATTCCTTAAGTGCAAATGAAGTAGTAGGATTTAGAAATTTGGGATACTTTTCGTGTGTGTGTGTGTGTGTGTGTGTTTTAATAAAGGAAGAGTCTTTCTATTTTTTTTTTAAAGACTGGCCCTGAGCTAACATCTGTTGTCCATCTTTCTTTTTTTTCCTTCTTCGGGAGAAAGCCGCCCAGTACACAGTTGTATATCGTAGTTGGAGGTCCTACTAGTTCTGCTATGTGGGATGCTGCCTCAGTATGTCTTAATGAGCCATGATAGGTCCGCACCCAGGATCTGAGCCAGCAAAAACTGGGCCGTGGAAGCAGAGCCCCCAAACTTAACCACTAAGCCACGGGGCCGGCCCCTATTTTTCCCACTTTTAAGGTTTAAGAAGATATGACACATACATAAAGCTTTCCACTGTAAGGAAATACCTATAAATAAATTTAAGTCCCTACTAGTCGTTAACTGTTTGAATAAGTTTAACTTAATGAATATGTTCACATCTAAGAGTCTATTAATTGGACATACTTAGCGAAATACTGCTTACCTGGTACTTAAATCAATAACTGTTTCACATGCTTTTAACTTATCCAGTTGTAAGGAGGAGCTGAGCATGCAAGTCAAGCTACTAGTCCTTTCAGCAACCGGCCTGCCTGCACCACAGTCCTCTGAGGGAGCCTGCAGAGGCCTTGACTGGACTGCGGACCATCGTCTTGCTCTGAAGCCTGGAGGTGAGGCTGCAGTGCCCTCGTCTGGGACCCAGCTGCTCCACCAGTCTGGCTGACCTTTCCCTTTGTCCACAGGGAGCGGCCTGAGGGGTTGCTCAGCCTACAGCCTGGAGAATCGAAACCACCTCACACCTCAGTCTCCATCTCAGGCCAATTCCTTACCCATTTAGACCTTTCTTTCTAGAGACACAGGCCAGAACCCTCCAAGGAAGCTTGTCTCATTTCCGGAGGAAGCATCAGGGATGCCCACCTCCCGGTCCCTCGTCCCCTAAGTCTCAGCCCTCCCCTGCCTCAACACGGGGCCCATCTGAAACCACCACCTTCAGACACTCCCTCCTCCATCGGATCCCCAGAACACGCCCTGGTCCAGTCCACACCCTCCACCCTTGCACATCTGCAGCCCAGCCCTCTGCCTGCTCTCCGAACCTTTATGGCCACCTACCCAAGCGACGTCTCCACCTTCTCACAACTCCATCCCGAGACCTCTAAGAATCACCGCGTCCAGAGGGAACCCGTCATCTTCTCTGTGAAGCCCGTTCCCTGCACTCACTTCCCCATCTCTGTTCTTTTCAAGGTTCAGGCAAAAAGAAACTGGGGATGCTTCTCTCCCTACTTTTGCTCACCGCCACACTGCACGCAGCAGAGAATGCTGTGACCCTAAAAGTCGGTCCCAAATCCCATCACATCCCTGCTCTACGCCACGGCTGTGGGCCAGCGCCTCCGTCACCCCCCGGACTCCACTGCCCTGTCCTCCACCCCGTCTGGCCCCTTTAAGCGCCTCTCTGGGCACGTCCCGCCGCTTCTCCCGCGTCACAACGCCCCGCTGCGGGCGGGACTCCTCCTCGCCCCCGCTCCCTGCGGACAAGACGGCCCCCGGCGCCCCCGAGACTGCTGACCCCGGAGCCCCCGCAGCCTCGGCCCGGCCGGCCCTGACGGAGCCCCGTCCACACCTCAGCCCAGCGGCTCCCACGGCACCGCGCCCGCCCCTCCGCCCGGACCCCGAGGCCGCGCCCCTCCACCCGGTCTCCAGCGCTCGGAGGCGGGAGTCGGGCCGGGGGAGGCCCGGGGACGCGCCACCCACTCCAGGCGACGCCATTGGCGCGGCCTCCGCCACCGACCAGCGGACCGGCGGGGCCGGGAGCAGAGCCGCCGCGTCCCCACCGGCTCTGCTGGCTTCATGACCCTCTCTGCGCAACGGGGACAACGTCCAGTCTCGAACTTTCTATTCACTTCCGCCCCAACTCCAGACTCAGGACCCGACAGCGACTGAAAAGGCCAACAGCACGATGAAGCCGCCGGAAATCCCGCCCCCACGCGATGCGGACGCAGGAAAGCGCCTCTCCCTGCGAAGCCCTCACTGGCTCTGTGTGTCGTCGCCGCTCGTCGCGCAGGTGTCTGGGTAACGTAGTTCCCATGCTGTTACCGCCCTTTCGCAGAAAGTAGGTGGTTCTGGACTCTGGGAATAAAGGCTGAGGGACACGTGACCTGCTCTGATTGATGGAGTTCCCGGATTCCAACCTGGGATGGGCTTTGCTGGGTCTTAAAGGAGTCACTCCAGATTTCCTTTGGGTGCAGTCTAGGACGTCACACAAATGTGTACAAACCTCCTTTTAGACTCCAGGAATGGCAGCACATTCCCACGGGCTGCTCATAGAAAGCGACAGAGCATACCGTGATGTCACTCGGCGTCCCCTCATAGCTGTCAGCTATCTTGTTACTTGTCCTAGACATGGACGCTGACGCTTTGGGGTGGTTTTTATGAGCTTCAGTAGGTTTGGTCAGGGACAGTAAGAAAAGCTCCCCGACAGGGCTATGACGGGGATCTTGCAGGAGGAATGTCAGGAGGCACTGCAGTGGTTAGAAAGAGTGACGCTGTGCCTGTGGTTCCCGAAGAAAACAGCTTTCCTACCTGTATAGTCAGTGACGGTGTCCCAAGAGACAGAACAAGATTTATATTCAGATAATATTTATTACTCCATATGTGAGATACAAAAAACAGGGATGTATCACATTATATTCCGCTGGGATGGTGGATGCCTTTCTGACATTGTGACCAGGAGTGCAAAGGGGGCATCTTATCCCAGTCCTGAAAGCCTGCCAATCAGTGACAGCGCAGGCTCCTAGGCAACGGCCAATCAGCAAGTGCCTCACTTCAATCACCGCGTTTCTGAAAGTCAACTAGTCAACAGTAGCAACCTCAGTGACACACCTGAAAGTCCCTCAATCCTTAAACACGCCCATTTCTGAAAGCCCGCTGATTCTGGATTGCCAGACTTCCCAAAAGCTTAAAGCTCTGGCTGTCTTTGAGGAGACTGCCTGATTACCAGAACTCTCCCTTAGAAACAGAAAGTTCACTTCTTTTTTGTATGATACCAAGTTCAATTCCTTGTTAGTTCACAAGTTTGCAAAGCTTTCAATGGGTCAACCTCTATTTACACTAGTTATGAGTTTGGACTTGTGAGTGGCATATGAACTGACACAGATGTCAGACTGAAAAGGTAACTTTTCTGTTCTCGCTAAAGTGCTGTTATCCATTTTTTTTTGTGTATACTGAATACAAAAAATGCCAAACTGCAAGTGTCAATTTTGTGATGAATTCCCTTAAGAGTGGATAAGTGTGGTAAAAATCTTCTTCAAGGTGTGTGGTATGCAATTGTTCATTCAATATTGAAAATGATGGACACATGTAAATCAACATTACTAACAGTTAAGCACAAGAGACATGATTTCATAGTATCAAAGCAAGTGAAAAAATAATTTAACAGAAATTCAGTTTAAGAAGCTAAAATAATAGAAGTTGTAAGCAACTTCCCCCTGTGTATCATCATTCCTCCAGCTCACACTACTGTTGAGCCTGCGTCTCATCCATCAATGTTCAATCGACAATGGAAGAAGATAAATTAAATGTGCCCACTGTAGAAGCTATGTTACAATCTATTATAGTTATCATGGAAGTCCCACTGACATACAGTCTGCACTGCCTGTCACTGGAGACCCCAGCCTTCCACCAGGTGCAGCAACCACAGATGTCCCTTGTGCCTTGCTGCTCAGGGGAAGTGGAGTCTGCGAAGCTGAGGTGAGTCAGCACAAGGTCTAAACTTGGCTCTCATTGTGTTCAGTTCCTTGGCTTTCGTTCTCAGTTTGATACCTGGGTTTTGTTATTAGTTCCCAGTTGTTTGGGATTCTTGGTGGACCAGGCCATTCTGATACTTTTTTGCTGTCCTTTAAGTTACTGGGTTTCTTTCTGTGCTAAGTGTTGTCCTAAGAAGCTGAATCCTAGGTAGAACACAGGCATTGCCCTATAAGCCTATTGTGCAAGGTAGCCTCACAGACCAGTGGGTTTGCAGTTCTTACTGTACTAGCCACTACGTGGGCAAACTTTGCTGTGGGTCCCCAATGAATCAAATGAGGTCTCCTTCCCTCTTAACTTTTGTATTGAGAACAGCTATAGTCTAGAGTGAATGATCCCTCTGGTTTTCGCATGCCAGGGGCAGACTATGGGTCTGCGGTGTGAGATGGCCAACTGTCAGGTTAGGGGCCTGAGTTCTAGAAGCTTTGCATTTCTACCAGTCATCATGTGCTTTCACAGAGTGGTCTAAGTCTAAATCCTCTCCTCTTCCATGAAACCCTCCTGCGTTGTCTATGTATTCCTGTTACAATCCTAATTGTTGTGCCTAGCTTTCTAAGTAAGGTAACTGCACCAAGGATGATGTAGGCATTCAATGGCCCCTCTGGGGGGACATTTGATTTGAACAAAAGTGTTAATTTGAAAGGCACCTTTGAAAATAAATAAGAATTCTGAGGAGGGCAATATTTTTACATTAGTATAAAGAGGCCTCCAAATGAAATGCTGAATCAAAAACTGCATCACTAAAAGATTCTTTGGCCAAAACCAATGAGCAATTTGACAAACTTCAGCAATAACAAAGGAGCCTCATTCCCCTAGTAAATCCTCCCTGTCCTTGTCCTCCAGTTGCCTCCTCATACCTAGCTCTCTCTTCGCCCTTATCCTTCTGATCTATTTCAGCACTTCCTCCTGCTTCTCTTCCCCTTGCCCGGATGCCCTGCCTTTTACCAACAACTCTCTTAAAGCCCCAAATGCCAGTTACCTCTAAGATTCACTGCATGAGTCACGCATTCGGGAAACTGCAGAATTTAAACCTTGGACCTGAGCTGAACTAAGAGATATAACTAAAGACTCCCCTCAACCCAAAAAAGACGAGCAAATAGTCATAAAAGAATTTAGAATTCTTTAAGGTACATGTGACCCAGGGCTACCTAACTCATACAACTCAGATGCTAAATCGTGAATGGCTGAAGCTGATTGGACTGACCCAGAAAGGGACCAACAGGAATCCTCCTTCCACAATAAACCTGAGGGTCACAGAAAGGCCAGAAGAGTACATCCAATTCTCCTACAGGCCATACTTGAAATATTTACAACAAAAAACAATTGCACAGTAATTTGATCATTGAAACAAAAAATTAGATGACACCATAGGAGATTTTCAGGACAGATTAGAAAAATACCTTTTGGTAACATTTACAGGGTTACAGAGGTGCTGATGTAACAGCAGCTGTTTCATGTCATTTTATCAATGGTGTTAAACCTGAATTGGAGACCTAATTTGAAAACAGAAATTAGAATAACTAATAGCTCCTTTAGCTTAAAAACAACACCTGACAGTACATTTTGAAAAGCTTTTGGAATCAAAATGGAATATAAATGGAATTAAAAATTTACCCAAAGTAAACTTACGTCCCTGCAGATTAAACAGCTAAGGGACTCATTTTCCAACAAACCACCTATTGACAAGGAGACTTGAATATATTGTAAACAGAAGAGACACCGGAAAAAGGATGGTCCCACTTTATGAAAGAAAAAGCAAGACAAAGAAAATCCCTCAGTTCAGATCAATGAGGGTCCTCTGAGGAAGGAAAAAGAGCTCAATAACCTGCCATATCCTTAAGCAGTCAAGATGAATTAATGACAGACGGTCATCCTCATGAATCCGTGGAAGATACGGGTGCTACTTTTTCTACATTAAACTCCTGACAGCTTTCCTCAAAATATTCTTCAGAGTGAAAGATATTTCTAATAACCCACAGATTTTCTCCATTTCAAGCCCTTAATTATAATACCTGGGCCCTTAACTGAAAAATTAAAAGCATTCCTCCCACTCTGTGATAATAGCCCTGAAAATTTAATTGAGAAAGACTTATGAAACTGCACACTGCCAAATATCCTATGAAAGGAGAAATTACAAGTTAAATTTTAAAAACATAAATATTTTGAACTAGATGAAAATAAAAATGCTACATATAAAAATCGATGTGATGCAGCTAAATTAAATCATTAGAGAGAAATGATAGCTTTAAACAACTTATTACAGAAAAATAAAGATGTCAATAACCTAAGCTTCCATGTTAAGAAACCACAAAAATAAGCCTAACTAATCCCAAAGCAATGATAAGAAAGGAAATAATAAAGATTAGGACAAAACTCACTGAAATAGAAAATGAAAAAAACACTAAAAAATAAAAATCAATGAAACAAACAGTTGATTCTTTCAAAAAATCAACAAAATTGACAAAACTTTAGGTAGGTTGACAAAGCAAAGAAGACAACAAATTAACAAAATCAGGAATGATGACACTACTGACCCTACAGACATTAAAAGCATCATAAGGGAATACTATAAATAATCTCTATCCTCCGAAATTAGACAATTTAGTTGAAATGAACAAATTCCTAGAAAGACACCAATTATGAAAACTGACATAAGTAGAAAAATCTATACACGACTATACTAAGTAATGTTTATTGAGAATCTTCCCACAAGAAAACTCCAGGCTCAGGTGGCTTCACTAAGGGATTCTAGCAAACATTTAAAGAAGAAATATCATTAATCTGTCAATGAGGACTGAATTACTCATGAGAGCAGAGGCCAGCAAAGTTAGACAGAGATATAACAAGAAAGAAATCGATAAATCCGTTATCCCTCATCAATATACATGTAAAATACATTTTAAAAGTATCAGAAATTTGGCAACACATACAAAGAATTATACATCCTGACCAAGTGGGATTTGTCCCGGGAAATGCAAGGTTAGTTTAACATCTTAGTATCAATTGATGGAATATACCATGTCAATAAAATAAAAGACAAAAAAAGCCATACCCACACAATGATTATCTCAAAAAACGGAAAAAATTGGACCTTAGTCAAGTAGATCCACACAAATACAATCAGCTGATCTTTGAAAAGGGAGCAATGGTGAAAGGATACTCTTTTCAACAAATGGTGCTGGAACTACTGGACATCTTCATGTTAAAAAATTATCTAAAGATCTTAAACCTTTTAAAAAATGTTCTCAAAATGGCAAACAGACCTAAATGCAAACACAAAACTATAGAACACCTGGAAGATAACATAGGAGAAAACGTAAGTGACCTTAGGTTTGGCAAGTAGGCCAAACCAGACTGAGATCTGTTCTGTGCCATCTGACTGACCCCCTCCGAGTCACATAAAGTTGGTGCCGACAAAAGGAGTTCCTCCCTTCATACAGCAGAACAAAATTCTTTTCTCAACCCATTCCACACAGTGAAAAGACCCCTCCCAAGAGTAAAGACTGCTATAAAAGGCCTTTATCTCTGCACAAAGAAGAGCAGTACAAGGTAGCTGTTCCAAAGCTGGGTGATCTGGAAACACAGCTCTCATGTTTACAGTCAACATTGTCCATAGAGAAGGGAAATCTCGTCTGGAAATCCCTGGCAGTCACCAGCTCAGACTATTCTGGCCAGAGTGAAGACCAAGTTCACTCACAACACAGTCATGAGGGAGGGAAAGGAGGGCTGTCAATGGGCTCCAAACACACGATTCCCTCCAGGGAGTAGGAGAGAAGGCACAGGGATCTGCCTTCCCTGAGCATATTGGAGCAACTGACACAGACTGTGTGATCCTGACAGCTGGTAGCAATGAGATGGCTTCAGGCACAGGCAGTGACAGAACTCTGTCAAGAGCCCTGCACAGTTTAGGAAGTGCAAAGCACCTCAGGAGATCTTCCCACCTATGTGGTACTTATTGGAATCTCCCCAGGGTGGATGTATAAACCTACAAGATTCACCTACTGGCTGATTGCTTCCTCACGAAGGGTACTCACAGAACTTTACTCTGGTGTGAGCCCCATTAGGTTGAACAAGGAGATAGCATATTTTCTGCATTCCTAAGGGCTTTCTCTAGTGTCAACTTTCCAGTGCTAAACAGGTTTAAGAGATGCAGCTAAAGGACCACCAAAACTGCTGCATTCGTGAGGCCTTTCTCCAGTATGAACTTTTTGGTGCCGAACAAGATGGGAGCTTCTGCTGTAGGCTTTCCCACATTCACTGCACAAGTAAGGCTTTTCTCCAGTGTGAATCCTCCGGTGTAGAATGAGGCTAGAATTGCGGTTAAAGAATTTTCCACATTCATTGCACTCATAAGATCTGGCTCGGGTGTGAACTTTCTTGTGTTTAACAAAGTGGGAGCTACTAACATAAGCTTTCCCACATTCACTGCACACATAAGGCTTTTCACCAGTGTGAACTCTCTGGTGTAGAATGAGGCTAGAGTTACAGCTAAATAATGTCCCACATTCACTGCACTCATAATGTCTGGCTCCAGTGTGAACTTTCTTGTGTTGAACAAGGTGGGAGCTACTAATATAGGCTTTTCCACAGTCACTGCACACATAAGGCCTTGCTCCAGTGTGAACTCTCTGGTGTAGAATGAGGCTGGAGTTGTGGCTAAAGCATTTCCCACATTCACTACATTCATAAGGCTTCGCTCCAGTGTGAATTCTCTGGTGTACACTAAGGTTGGAGCTATGGCTAAAGAATTTCCCACATTGATCACACTCATAAGGCCTTTCCCCAGTGTGGATTTTCTGGTGCTGCACAAGTGTGTCTTTACGGCTGAAGGCTTTCCCACATTCGCTGCACTCATAGGGCCTTGCTCCACTGTGAATTATCTGGTGGTGGACAAGTGTGTCTTTACGACTAAAAGCTTTTCCACATTCAGTGCACTTATAACGCCTTTCCCCAGTGTGAATTCTCTGGTGCTGAACAAGGTGGGATATTTGGCTAAAGAATTTTCCACATTCAGTGCACTCAAAAGGCCTTTCTCCAGTATGAAATCTCTGGTGCTGAACAAGTGTGTCTTTACGCCTGAAGGCTTTCCCACATTCACTGCATGTGTAATGTCTTTTTCCAGTATGAAGTCTCTGGTGCATTTTTAGGCGGGACAGGTGAATGAAGGCCTTTCCACACTCCTTACACACATGTGACGTGTCTCCACTGTGGATTTTTCTGTGATGAACGAGAGCTGGTTTCTCCTTGGACATAATTCCACGTGGTAGGCATCTAAAGGATCTCACTTCAGAGTGAGTTACCTGGTTCTCAAGGAGAGTGAAGGTGTTCAGGAAGCCTTGCCCATTGTCACTGCAACTGAAGAGCATCCGTTTATCAGGGTCTCCCTGGTGTTGCCCGAGACTGGAGCTGCGTGGGAGAGACTCCGGGAACTCAGTCCTTTTGTACAGACTCACCCCACTGTGAGTGGTCTGGTGCTGGAAGAGACCAGAGCTGTCCAGCAAATCCATCCCTTCCTCCCTGCAAGTAAAGGGTCTCCCTAACATGTGGACTGCACAGCTCTTCACAAATGAGGCCCCACCATTATCCTCCCAGAAGGGATTCTCTCCAGCATATCGCCTCTGGTGCTGGTAGAAGTTTGCACTGGACAAGAATCCTCTCCCACAGGGGCCACATGTGTACAGTTTCTGCGTGGAGTGTGATCCCTGGTGTTCAGGCAGGTGCAAAATGTCTTTCAAGAGTGGGTCACGCATCTCCCACGGGTGGGCTTCCCGGATAAATGAACCTGACATTGCAGTCCTGATCTGCAGCACTCCTATGGAATTGCTCTGCTCAGAAGGGGCCTCCTCACTGTCTGCTTCACGCCAACAAGCTGAAAACAAAGAAATGTTGGTGAAGTACATGTTAACCATGGTGGGAAGCAGTAGCCCCACCGCTTATGTGTGTGACACACCATGAATGTGTCAATTGATTTGCTGACAAGATGAGAGAGGCAGGATCAGGATGAGGAAGGACCCATGATCAGTCCTGGGTCTCTAAAGCTCACAGTATGGAAGAACCCTAATGATGGGTAAAGACACAATGATGATGCACGCTACAGGAAACAGACGGGAGGTCTCCCACTCACTCCTCTACCGAAGGGTTTCAGCAGGGCCTTGGCTGCTGGTGTCAGGAGAACTCTGTGCAGAAGCCTGTGTGAGACCCAGAGGTCAGAGAAGTGGGGAAACAGCCAAGGGATGGAAGACAGGAGCGAAATGAAAAGTGGGCAAAGTGCCAAGAATGGGGAAGGAAAGGCAGAAATGAGGAATTGCCATGGGCCTTGGCAAGAAAAGAGTGGTGAACACAAAGCAGGCTGAAGGAACGATGTGACCCCAGCCCTAACAGGACACTCTCTCCAGTTCCCATTCAGCAGTGCCCAGCCCTCTCTGCGTCTCTCACTGTGGCTGGAGTCAGGTCGGCCCCGTCAGGCACCCAGGGCTTCCTGGCCCTCTCCAAGGGCAAACTACATGGGATCTAGAAGGTGGAAGTTGTACAGGAAACATAGGGCGGATGAGTGGCCCAGAGAAGAAAACGAAATGCAAGAAAAAGAACCTAAAGGAAGATTTGGCAGAAAAGCCTTGTAATTCCACAAGTAGTGACATGTCACTTCCTGCAAAGCCTGCCCTAGTCAGCCCAGGAAATGGCAGCTAGAGGATGAGGGCAGAACTTGGGACACAGAGGAAGCACGGACCTGGACAGTCAGGCGGCCCAAACCACACAGACTCTATGGAGCTGACTGGAAAAGCCCTGAACCCCTGAGCCATTCCTGCAAGGCTTTGGGCAGCAGGTTTTGGGACTGCTCAGAGAGGGAGGGGACACTGCACACGGCCCAGCCATGGCACCCATAGCACCTACTCTGGGAACCAAAGAAGGGAGGAAGGAGAGTCACTGATCTGGCAGAACAGAAAGAGCTGCCCCAAGGGAACAGGGGAATAACCAAACCCCAAGGACACTGGAGTGGGCATGAGGGTCTGTGGAAGGCAGCCTCTAAGATGGCCCCCTGGAATGAATGCCTCCCAGTACTCCTGTCCTCGTCTAAGCGTCTTCCCTTGATTGCAGGCTGCACTGAATGACCCATCTCTAAGGAACAGAATATGGCAAAAGTGATGGGATGTCACTTCCAGGTCAAGTCAGAAAAAGACTAGTTTCCATCCATCTCTCTTGCTCACTTGCTCAGAGACACGGCAGCTGCCATGTTACGAGGCACATGACAGAAAGGCCAACATGACAAGGAGCCGAGGGAGGCCTTTGCCAATAGCCAGTGAGGAACTAAAGCTCACAGTTAAAGAAGTCACAAGAAACTAAATCTTGCAAACAACCACATGAACGAGATTGTAAGTCTGGATTCTTCCCAAGACTGGCCTTCACATGACAACACAGCTGTGGCCGACGGCTTGACTGAAACCTCATGGGAGACTCTGGGCCAAAAGCACCCAGCTGGCTGTGACGAGATTCCCGATGCACTGATACTGAGATAATTCATCTTTTCGTTGTAAGCCACTAAATGTTGGCATAATTTGCTACGTAGCAACAGATAACTGAAACAAGGACTTACCCAGTGAGGCCACATGCGCGAAGTTCTCCAGCATCACATCACGGTACAGGAGTCTCTGAGCCTTCTCGAGGAGCTCCCACTCCTCCCGGGAGAAAGACACGAACACATCCTCGAAGGTCACACAGTCCTGCCACCATGGGGACAGTTGAGCCCATGGGCAACAGGACTCCCCAGCATATCCATTCACATACCCACTCCCTAGTCCCTCCCTTCCTCAGCCTCCCAACCCAGAGGAGACAGCAGGCTCGACACCGCTGGTGCCCACTCTCTCCTGGTGTCCTTCTGATCACCCTGTGCAACCCAGAGCAGAATCAGGCAGGGAGATGGACAGATATTACGTAAGGTATGTGTCTGGCATGAAGAGCACCAAACCCTCTCCTGCTGGCCGGTTCTCCTGGTGTCCAGCCCACACCTCCCAGACACAACCTGAAGGTGGTCAGTTCATACTCCTCCCAACATGTACACCACTCTTTGAATCACCCCTTCCTCATATCTGGGACCCCCACCACCACTGACAACCTTCTGGTCCACATTACATGCACCTGCAAGGCATCTCCCGCCATGCCACTCTGCACATGGTGTCCAGGAAGCGCTCTGGTCTTCATGACAGCCACCACCGCCACCCAGTTGCCTAGCAAGAGACCCAGTCCTCAGGACCCGGTTTCAACTTTGTTTTTAATGGCATTGTCACCATTACTTGAAGATACTCCCTCCTAAATTTAACCCACAGCTCCACCCCATTCCAGACTTTCACTGCCACCTTTTGAACTTGACCAGAACCCCTCCTCGGAACTAAAAATCTGTGTCCAGCTGGATGCCTCAACTACGGGGTCCCTGGGACTTCTTACACTAACATAACTCCTGATACAGCCACAGTAGTAATTACTCCTGCCACCGACTGTCCCATCTCACTTGATGGCACTTCCATCACCCTACCAGCTAAAGCCAAAAAAGCCCTGGGGTCACGTATGACACTTCCCTTTCTCTCATTCACATTTCACATCAGAAAAGCCAGTCACCCTACTTAAAAAACAGACACAAAATGCACCAACTTCTCTCACTCCCACAGCCGCCCCACTGGCCCAGCCCCCATCAACACTCACGGGGACCACTGCAGTAGGCTCCTCCATGCTCATGCCCGTCCTCTGTTCTCAACCACAGAGCAGCCAGAGGGAGCCCGTTAAGATCTGAGCCAGAGCACCTCTCTCTTCTGCTCCAAATCTTCCATGTCTTTCACCCACCCCCAGAATAGAGGCCCAGCTCCTCAGCCTCCCATTCCTGCCTGACTCCTGGCCCGGTTCCCAACAGACATAATTCAGACCTGTGGTTCCTTGAGGACTCTCAACTTGATCTAACCTCCAAGCATTTGCACATGCTGTTCCTGAGCCTAAGATACCCCTCCAGTCCTCATCCTATTGGCTGTTAGAAGTAGGAACCTCTGCATATAACTCGTGGCCTAGATCCAGGATGCTGGAGTAGAAATGACACACTTTTAGGGCCCAGCACACTCAAGTGCACAGCGAGGGAGAGGTGAAGAATCACAGAATATCACTGTCCCGTCAGAAAATCCGGTTGGCCCTACTTAGAAGTATATACAAAACGCATACACTGTTCTAACCTCCACGGCCACCACTCTGGTCCAACCACCACCAACACTCACCTGGACTATTGCAGTAGGCTCCATCATGGTCTCCCTGCTCACTCCCATGCCCCTCAATCTTTCCACTCTGTAGCCAGACGGAACCTGTTAACACCTAAGTCAGATCACCTCCCTTCTCTGTTCCAAACCTTCCACGGCTCCCACTGCCACCACAACAGAGGCTCAGCTTCCGAGACTGCCATTCCACGCCTGATCTCTGACCGACTGCCCTCTGTTCTCACCAGACAGGAGAGAGACCTGCGGTTCCCGGAACACTCCGAATCCATTCTCACCTCCAAGTATGTGGACCCGATGCCTCCTGCGCCTTGGAAACCCTTTCACACCTCATCCCATCGATCCTGGGAATGGCAACCTCGCCATCTATCCGCCGGGGGTGATCACCGCCCTCCACCGCCTTCATACTCAACAGGACGGAGCGATGAGGGCGAAGTGATCAAGTCCTAGAACACACCCTCCCCTACATCCGAGTCGTGAGGGCTGGAGGGCCCCTCCACTCACCTGAGCCCGGTCCGACAGCGCCGCGGCCGCCATGGGATCCTGTGAGCAGAACGGAGCCGTGAGAAGCGGGCGAACGGGCGGACCCGGCGGGCTCAGCCGAGACCCCCACCTCCACTGGGCCTGGTGCACTCGGACCGACTGTCGCCTCCGTCCCCAGTCTCCCCCGTGTAAACAGGCTCAGGCTCAGGGGTCCGCCTGCGGGGGCCGCCGGGGACCGAGGGCGGGTGCGAAGGCCGCGGAAAGAGCGCAAGCCCCGCGGACAGCTCCGCGCAGGGTCGCCCGACCCACCACGGGCATGCGGAATCTTAACAAAGGCGCGGACGGAGGTCGTGTCCTTTTCCCCGCCGCGGCCGGACCGCACCAGCCCAGGACTCGGAGCCTCCGCGGCCAGTGTGGACAGTCCCGGCACAGGAAAAACACGTCACGCCCAGGACGCCGGAAGTCCCGCCTCTGCCGCCTGGACAGCAGGAAACGCCCGTCGTGCGGGCTGTCACTGGCGCTAAGGCGATGCGCCGCGCTCAGACCTCTGGGTAACGTAGTTTATTCTCCGCGTTCGCTGAGCGACGTTCGGGTTTCCGGTTCTCCATGACAACCGCGAAGCGGCTGGGCGGGAAGGCCAGCAGGGAGAGAAAGATCCGGGAGAAAAGTCCTAAGTGCCAGAGCTCCTCTTAAAGGCGACGCGCTCAGATATCCGTGGTCACCTGGGAGAATGCCACTTCCTCAGAGGATTCCAGCATGTGACCCATTCCTTTATTTGTTGTATTACTCTTTTTTGAGGTTATGATAGTTTACAACATTGTCAAATTTCAGTTGTAT
>NW_025794338.1:0-7180 GCF_021613505.1 Equus quagga | reverse complement strand
CTGAAAGAGGCCCTGAATGCTGTTCTTTTTCTGCTACATCTACTCCTTGTCTTCCTCCTCCCTTATGCCTTTTTCTTTACTATCCCTGTGACTGCTTTTCACTGCATGCTAAGGGAGGAGCTATAGCTGAATTTGTAATTGCACAATAGCCACTGGTTCTCTCTCCCTTAGGAAGTTTTGGATGTACAGTGAGGTCCCAGGCTGTCAATTTCCAATATGACTCTCTCTTTTTTTTTTAAAGATTTAATTTTTTTCCTTTTTCTCCCCAAGGCCCCCAATACATAGTAGTATATTCTTAGTTGTGGGTCCTTCTAGTTGTGGCATGTGGGATGCCGCTTCAGCATGGCTCGATGAGCGGTGCCATGTCCGTGCCCCGGATTCGAACTGATGAAACACTGATCCACCTGCAGCAGAGCACACGAACTTAACCACTCAGCCACGGGGCCAGCCCCCAATATGACTCTTTAAATGACAAAAGTGATGATCTGCCCCAGAAGATTTTCTCACAGCGATGACACTTATGGGGTTTCTCTTTGGTAAAATGTCTCAGGTGCCAAGTTAAGGTGTTTCCTATGGCCACAAGATTTTGCTCAGGAGTTGCATTCAAAAGATCTCTCCCCAGTATCAGTTCTCTGATAACGACATAGGTAAGTTCACCTGCAAAATGCTTTCCGACGCTTCCTACGCTTTGAAGTGTAAGAGACCCTGAGTATGAAGACTCAAAGGCTGGGTGAGGCACGGATGAAGGCTGAAGGCCTGTCCATGCACTATATTTGCTGGGTTTCTTCCCAGTGTGACTCCTCAGGCATTGAGGAGTTAGGGAAGAGCACTTACAAAACGCTCTCTGATATTCTTTACACTCTAAAGGTTTTCCTCCAGCATGGATCCTGCTATGCCAGAAAAAGAAGAAAGGGTGAATAAAGGCCTTTCCACTCAGGGCTTCTCTCCCGTGAGAACCCTCACATGATGAGTGAAAAAAACACTGTCACAACAGGCTTACCCACATGTTTTGCACTCGAAGAGACTTTCTCTAGAGTGGGAAATATTATTTTGGACAAAAGCAGAGCTGTCACAGGAGACTTTCCCATGTTCTTTGCATTCCTGAGGCTTCTCCCCAGTGTCAATATACTGGTGCTGCAGGAGGTCTGACGTGGTTGAAGGCCTTCCCACACTGGAGGCACTCATGGCTTTGCCGAGTGTAAATCCTCACATGTTGACTGAGGTCCGCCTGCTTGACAAAGCCTTTCTCACGTGCACTGCCGTCACAGGGCTTCACGTCAGCCCAGTCTGCTGATGTCGAACAACAAGCCAACGTTTGCTCAACCCTTGCCCGCATTCCTTCCACTTGTGGAGATTCTTCCCTGCATGGACCATGGAAGCTGCACCTGGTCCATGGGAGTTCTGTTCACGAAAAGCATCCCCTGGAGCCTCGCTACTATGACCATCTCGAGTGGGGGTTATCACCTGTCCCCACACCACTGCGTTCAGAGCGCGTCTTCCCGGGGAGACTCTCCTTGTGGGATAACTTGTGGGAAACTGTCCTGGGCTCAAGCGCCCTTCCTGCATCTGGCCCTCTTTGTTCCCTGGCTCACCCCGACCAGGAGTCCCTTGAGACTGTGAGTGAACTGCCCCTGGAACGAGGCTCCTTCCAATAAGGGCAGCTGAGGTGGGAGGCTTTATGGTCTCAGGTTGTACTTTCTCGCCTAACAGAATCCGCTACACAAAAGGGCCCGTCAGTGACGCCAGCACAGAAAGGCCTCCCCACACTCAGTGCTCTGTGTGGCTTCTCCCCACTGTGAGGGTCCTGGTGCTGGACAAATCCAGAGTCAACCAGGAAGCTCTTGGGACCCACCCTGTAAGTGAAGGCCTTCTCTGACACGTGGGTGTGTAGCTCTTCATGTGGCCTTCAATGGAGCTCTGCAACGAGGCCTGGCCCTTCTCCCTTCTGAGGAATTTCTCTCCACTCTGCTGCTTCTGCACCTGGTCAAGGTTTACACTGAACCAGAAGTCTCTCCAAATCATTCATACGGTGGTGTACGGGTGCTGCCACATGGTGTCCCTGTGGCTCAGCCAGGTGCAAAAGTGTCTTTCAAGACCAGGCTGTACATGTCACAGGGCTGAGCCATCTGGGTGGAAGGACCCACCCTGGGAGTTCTTGTCTGTGACACACCCACAGAAAGACCCTGCTCAGAAGGTGGATCCTCATCCTCCACTCCTGCCAACAAGCTGATGGAAGATAAATGCCGGTGAAGTGAGTGTCTAACTGGTGGCAAATGGCATCCCATAACCAATGTGTGTCTGATACCACCAGGGATTAGCCCGTGGGACTTTTGGCAGAATAAGGGAGCTAGACTCAGCACGAGGAAGGGCTGCTGTGTACTGCGGGCCTTGAAAGGTCATGGAATGGAGGAGACGTCAGAGGGCAGAAGGGACAAGGACAGGGTACAGTGTAAGGAGGAGGAGCACAGTCTCCAAATCACTCCTCCACCAACTGTTTCCTGCCAAGGCCTTGGTTCCTTGTCACACGTGAGTGCTGTGCAAAAGGGTCTGTCCAGGGCAGAAAAACCTGCCTGGATGCAATAGTCAGTGTTCAAGGAAAATTTAAGGATACACATGTGTCTCATGACACGTTAAATGAAAGCCAATGTTGTAGAGACCTGCATGGACGATGCAGAAAATAAGAGATAAGCTGGAGAGACTAGAAGGGTGGGGGACTAACAGGAACCTAGATCAGAGTGGAAATGACAAGTGAGCAAAACACTAAAAATGCGGAAAGACAAGTGGGATGATACTAGCTTCTGGGCTTGGCCCCACAACATCAGTAAACACAGGACAAGTTACTGGTGTAATGTGAAGCCAGCACCGATGTGACTGCCTCCAAAGTTTCCACTCACCAGGCCTCGTCCAGGTCTTCTTTGCTGTGGCTGAGGCTGTGTCTACCTTCTGAGGCACCCTGGGCTCCCCTCCAGCCCCATTTGGGTAACTACATGAGACCTGGACACTGCAAGCCCTATGGTGAAAGAAGAGCTGGTGAGTGGCCAGCAGTGACCCAGGGAGACCCCTTCTACAGAGAAGAAAATTAAATATTAAACAAAGAATCTTGGAAGAGGGTCTTGCAGGAACAACTCAGTGTTCTCCACAAGCAGTGACCATGTCAGTGTCTGCAATTTCTGGAAACTTCAGGGATTTGGACAGTCACCCAGCCTAGAAGTGGCAGGGCCATCTGGGATCTGTTAGACAGACTGCAAGACTCCTGCCCACCAAATCCTTCATTTCAAGGCTTTAAGGGGTAGTGGTTGGGGCTGCTCTGGGAGCAGAGGTGGTTCACGCTGCCCAGCCCTGGTACCCAAAGTACCCACTCCAGGGAACCAAGAAAAGGAGGTATGCCATGATAGAACTGTGAGGCTGAGACAGGTGCCCCTTGGGAAAAGGGGAAGAACAAAACCCAGCCCAGGAGACTGGGAATCACACCCACCCCGGGGATCCATGCTGTTGTTATGTTCCCTAGCTGAGTGTGGGCTGGACCTAAAAAGTCTTTTAATGAACAGAATATGGCAAAGATGATGGGATGGAACTTCTGAGAAGAGGTTATAAAAATCCCGGCTTCTATCTCAGATGCTGTCTCTTACTCTTGATCACGGAAATCAGCTGCCTTATTGTGACCTGCTTATGGAGAAGACAGCTTGGCAAGAAACTGAGGGTGGGCTCTGGCCAAGAAACAGCAAGGAAATGATTAATTAGTCCAACAGCCTCCTGCTCATGTGCATGACCTTGAAAGGAGTCACCCCTGCTGAGCCTTCAGATGAGACAGCTAGCCCCGGACATCCTGACAGCAAGGTCATAAAAGACCTTTAGCGAGAGGTACCCAAGCAGGATATGCCCGATTCTTGACCCACAGAAACTGTGAGATAATAAACATTTGTCTTTTCAACTCACTAAGCTTTGGGGTAATTTACTGTCTAGCAATAGATACCTAAAACAGAGACTTACCCAGTGAGGACACAAGTGCAAAGTTCTCCAGCATCACATCACGGTACAGGAGTCTCTGAGCCTCCTCAAGGAGCTCCCACTCCTCCCGGGAGAAATACACGAACACATCCTCGAAGGTCACACAGCCCTGCCACGATGAGGACAGTTGAGGGGACAGGCAGCATCTCTCTCCCCAGGTCAAGCTGCTCACACAACCACTCCCTGGTCCCTCTCTCCCCCAGGCTCCCAATTCACAGGAGATACCACACTTGGCACCATTAGTGCCTGCTCTCACTTCATGTCCCTGATCATCTTCCAGCCCAGAGCAGATCCAGGCGGCTGGGCGGACAGATACTATGTAAGCTACAGGTCAGGCATGAAAGGCACCATACACTCTCCTGCTGGCCAGTTCTCTTCCTGTCACCTAGACCATGCCTCCCAGACACAAACCTGGGCTCAGCCTTCTCCCACAAGCCCCAGTACTCGGGCCTTAAGGCTCACAGTTCACACTCCTCCCGGGTTTCCCTGCCACCTCCGTCGCTTCCACAGTCTCCACTGTGCAGGCTGAGGGGACCTGTTGAATGAAATCTGTTAAATCACCTCCCTTCTCTGCTCCAAACTTCAAAAGGGAGGCCTAGCTCCTCAGGCTGCTGTTCCAGGCCTGACTTCTGCCCAGCTGCTCTCTGTTCCCATACGACACAATGAGATTCTGATCACTCCCGACTCAGTCTCACCTCCAAGTATTTGCACATGCCCGTTCCCCAGACTGGGACACCCTTCTGAACGGTATTCCATCGGTTGCCAGTAACGGGAAACTATCTATATAATCCTCGGCCTGGACTCAGGACCCTGGATGACTCCCCTCCAGGAACTGCACGACCAAGAGCCGGGAGAAGGAAACGTGGAGTCCCAGGACGCCACCATCAGCTCTAACGAGGAGTGCTAGCCATGACAGTGGGAGAGGGTGAGGCCCTGGGCGACCCTCCACTCACCTGCGCCGGATTCATCGGTGCTGCCGCCTCCGCCAACGGCCCGGGACCTGGAGGGCTGAGCGGAACCCTGAGAGGCGGGCGACCAGGGCGGGTCCCGAGGGCTCAGCGTGGGCGGGGTCGTCTCTGGCTGCGTGTTGCGCTCGCAGCCCGGCTAGAAAATGGTGCCGAAGGCTCACAGGGCGCAGGCCGCCGCCTTCGGGGCCGCAGCGACGGAGCGCAGGAGCTGAGGCCTGGGCGAACGCGCGGTCCCGGCGGCGCCTGGCAGACACGAGGCGCGAGGGGAGCTGTCCCACAGTCGGGGGCACAGTCCCAGGGGAATGGAGCGGGGGCCAGGGGGCACGGCTTGCACCAGGCGCGGCGGTGGCCTCCGCCACGTCACTCTCTTTCCCAGCTCGGCCGCACAGAAGCGGCCACCGCGCGGCGCTCCAGTCCACGTGGTCGTGGTCCAACCAGCCACCGCTCCCGGAAGGATGTCCCGCTGCAGCGACAGCGGAAGCCCCGCCCGACACGGCAGGAAACGCGCCTCCTGGGCCGTCATTGGCCACCCGCTCGGGCGGAAGCGCGGAGCACCACCTCCTGGGTAGTGTAGTTTGGGCGCCACCTGTGCGCACGCGCCTGCACCCCTTCCCTTCTCCACGGCAACGGCCAAGCGGCTCCGCTAGAACCGACCAGGAAATAACGCTCCAGATTTCTAGGCACCGGGGCGGCGCTTCGCTTCCTCTTACAGAAAAGAGCTCACATTTCCGTGGGCGCGGGGGCAAGGTCCCGCCCTCAGGAGGCGTGCATCCGCGGGACCTGGGAACCTGCTAGGAATGCAAGCTTTGTGGACCCTCTCAGGCCTAGAGAATCCAACTGCGGGGGGCTCAGCACTCTGTGCTTTAAGGAATCCTTCTGCAGCTCACTCAAGTTTGAGAACCATGGCTCTTCTGTGACTAGAATGGGAAATACTAAGTCCATCATGGGAATTTACATGAAATGCCTATTAGATAGTTAGTACTCAGTAAGTAAGAGCTATTATCATCACTGTCGTTATCATTAACATCACAATGCCTTCACTTACACTGTGTGGGAGGCTATGTTGGAGATGCCTCTTTGCAAGATCCTTGGCATCATTTATCAAAAATATGACTCGTATTAATTGTTTCACATAAAAGCACCCATTTATATGCACCATTTGGCTTATTTAGTTATTTTTTTAAACAGCGCAGCAGGAGGTTTTCTTAAACTACAGGTAGGCATGTTGCCCAAGAGATGCAGTATTGCAGGCTACAGGATTCAGACCTTGGGAACATCAGGAGTAACTGCCCTCAGGCCTAAGTGGACAGTAGACATGACATGGTTTAAAGTTTGTGACATAAGATGACATGTCGTCTAGTTCAAGTAATCAGGATCTCTCTCTCCTCCTGTCCTCCCTTTCTGACCCGCAGGGCAGCTGGGCCCAGATGAAAATAGATGATCACAAGATGGCCCAGCCTGAAGCTCAGAGGCTTCAGATCCTCAGAGGCTTCAGATCCTCAGGTCCTGTCCTCATCGAAACACCATCACCATCAGCCCATCACTTGAGCCTGCAGCCCTGAGGGAGCACTAAATCCTGGTGAGGTGTGAAATCTAGAACCAGTGGGGCCATCCCCGGAATGGTGAACAATGCAGTAACAAGACACAACTTCACAATCACTTCTGCGTGATTCAATTGGCCACATCTCACATGGTCCCAAATTAAAGGTAAGGAAAGCTGGGACATGCTGTCCTCCCAGTTATCCAGAAAGAGAAAATGGGATTGGTAAGCATCCAGCCAGTTTACATCACAATCTACCAATTTGGTCACCACATATTTCATTATTTCCCCTATGTATTCTACACTGCCAACCTTTTATTATTCCAACAACACAAAATACCATCTAATCACTGAGCCCATCTCGCTGTTACAATCTCTAGGGTGTCTTGTCCTTTGCATTATGTTCAAATACTTTTCCTTAACACCAGGACATTATTAACACAAAATACATCCTCTCTACTCACACCCCATATACAGTGGGTCAGGGACATAAGAGAAGGACATACTGAAAGCGCCAAAGGAATAACCACCAACATACATTCTATACTCAACAAGAGTGTTTTTCAAGAAAGAGCACGAAATAAGACTATAAGAGGCCAAAAATGAGAACTGTGGTAGAAAACTAACCCACACAAAGTGAATCCTAAAGTTTTCACTTAAGTCC
>NW_025794337.1:0-16424 GCF_021613505.1 Equus quagga | reverse complement strand
AAAATATTCTGGTTTTCATTTACCTGTTATGGCCAGAAAGGTATTGTTATCTAGCCCGTTAGGGGCATAAATTAGTAATGAACATCTTGTCAAAGATGGTCATATCACTCTTTCTTTGGTGATCCACGATCTCTCCTTGACCTGAATAGTCACTCTAAGGGTGTCAAGTTCTCCGTGATGACCTCGTCTCTCTCCCAGTGACAATCCTGGAGTCCAGCTATTAGGTCCGGTTCTAGAAACAGCCATTCTTTGCTCGTCTTCTTGTCCTGGTCGCACTGCTTCTCTCTCTTCAGTCCTGGTTTCCTGCTATCCAGGTGCCAGGTCAGCGCAGGGCTCACCGGGTGGGGAGTCTTCTGACCATCAGCCTGGCCTCCGCTCCTCTTGCTCTGCGTCATCCACCGCATCTTCCTTTCCCCCAGTGCCTCCCCTTCCGTGGGCACAGGGACCACACTGAGCCTGCCGGTCACTTTCAGGCCTGGTGCAACTTTTGTGAGTGTAACTTCTTGAATTTCCCGTCCTTTAAAAATTACTGAGGTTCTGTATTAGTGGTCTACTCTCTTGAAATATACTACACCCGTGGGACTGTCTGCGGAATGCACTGAAATTCCAGTGGTGGGACTTAGGTCAATAAGAGCCAAGAGTACCTAATGGCTCAAGGGGATTTTTGGTGAAATCTTCTGGTCGTCACGTGCCCCTGTTCCTTAGCGTGACTGTCCACTCCTCGTTGTATTTCTATGTCCCTCTCGGGGGAGGGAGTTGAAACCTCTCTTTACACAGACCGGGTGATGGTGAGAGTGGAGGTCACCTGTGCACAATGTGGCCACTTCAGAGACATGTCCCCAAGAAAAGGGACTCTCAGTCATCCCGGCATGCACACAGGGCGGGTCCTCTGTCTAAGTCTAGTGTCTCATTGAAAACTCTCCTTTCAGATTCGAAGGCAGGATTACTCTTCTACTGGGGGCACTTCTGTATTGTGTATGCTGGAGGGTTTCCACTTGAAATTTTTACTAAAAAACTTAGAGTTGCCAGAGGCCAGCCCACTGGTGTAGTGGTTAAGTTGGTGTACTCCTCTTCGGCGGCCCAGGGTTCGTGGGTTTGGATCCTGGATGTGGACCTATGCACCACTCATCAAGCCATACTGTGGTGGCATCCCACAAATGAAATAGAGGAAGATTGGCACAGATATTAGCTCAGGGACAATCTTCCTCAGCAAAAAAAAAAAGAAAAAAAGAAAAAGGAAAAAAGAAAGAGAAGAAAAGAAAAAAGAAATAGAGTTTCCAGTTCAGAGGTGTTGGTGAGGGTCATTTCTGGGGTCCTGGCGTGAATTCATCAATGCCGCCCTTCCACAAGCTGGTCAGACTTCATTCCCTGTACTAAAGCTCCTTCTGTTTATAGTCCTTTGAGTGCATTCTTTTTTCTGCAGCTCTTGCTGCTGCTGGGGTCGCTGCAGAGCGCGTGGAGCAGGAAGGCGTTTGGCCTGACCCTCCAGGTGTTGGCGTGTGGTGACCTGTTGCGTGGAGCCGGGACCAACCTTCCAGCTTGCAGTGTGCGGGTGGAGCAAAGAGCACCGCCCCACCCACTCAGACGTTGGCGGATGGGCCCTCTGACTCTGTGGAGGCCCAGCCCCTCCTCCTCAGGGGTCCCCCACATGCCGGACATTCTTCCTGCAAAGGGGGAGTTCCACCAAAGTCCTGCCTGTTCCTGGGCGGGGCTCCCTGAGGCCAGATGGAGGGAACATCCCATGCAACCAGGGGGCAGTGCAGCCTCTTGAGCACCCGGTGCGAAGGGGAAGCCTGTGACATTACAAGATATAGAGTTTGTCCATTTCACATTCCAGAAGCCCAGATCCCCAGCAGCACCCGGGAGCTGTGGGAATGTCTTACTTGGGGTTTGTTCTGGGGCCTGAATTCAGGGCCTCCTTGTCCTTTCCAGAGGGACTGGGCCTGGCATTGATGGAGGCTCCCCAGCTGGGATTTGGGGTGGGAGGGTCCAGTCTAGACTGTCTGTGACCTGCAGAGGGGCCCGTGCCAGCGTCTTCCTTACATCCAGGGCGCTGGACGGAGAGAATCCAACCAGTGGGGCTCCCAGGACACTCTTATTTACCATGCGATCCTGAGCATCCTTTGCAGTGGGCACAGACAGAGTCCTGAGCAACCGGGAGCGTGGTGGTGACCAAGGCAGCCCCGGTCACTGTCCTCATGGAACTCTAGGTCCAGTAGAGATGCCAGACTCGCCCCCAGACAGAGAAAACCCAGAACGGGCCGCTCAAGGGATGGGGGTGCAGAGGCAGTTGTCTGCGGACTGTTTCTATGGGGTTTTGGGGTCCCCTGCTGCCTACTGTGCAGATGCCCATCAGGAAGTGTGATGGATGACAGAATGACACTCAGGGACCACTGGATGTGAGCTAATGCTTTTCTTTCATCCAGGAAACAGCAACAGGACTGTCCCAGGGAGAAGGGCTCAGGCTCAGTGCCGTGTGGAGAAGGTATGAAATGGGAATGTTGACTTTGGCTCTTTTTTCTTTTCTGTCTAGGACCTGGGACCAGGGTGAGGGTTCTGCATGTGGGCTGAGGTGGAGGATCTGAACTTCCTTCTGCTGCCAAGGCAGCGAGCACGTGACCTTCCCAGAGGTGCGGTGGAAGTGAGTGAGGGGGGCTCAAAAGCTGTCAGAGTCAAACACGAAAAATGGAATCTTCCTCTGAGACAGGAAGGTGAATGGTCTCACCTGTAAATGGCCCATCTGGCTTTTGAGAAGGGATAAAGATTCGAACCCAGGGCTGTCTGACCCCAAACCATCACCACTGTCGAGTCCGGGGCCCTCGGTGCTCACAGAGCCCTGGGCTGGTCCTCCGTGCCCTCCCACCAGCACAGCCTCCGAGACCCCCGGCCCTGCCCTGATCTCCCTCCACTTTTCCACCCTCGTCCTGACTCAGCCCCTGGAGAGAACAGACCCCAGGCCCAGGATGGGGGGCTGGGCCCCTCCCTCCTCAGAGACACGGGCCCCAACCCTGCTCCCAGGGGAACGTGCTTTTCTCTGGAACTGGCTGGTGTCCAGGCGATTTCATCCTCCTTCTGGCAAGGATTCTGGCCTGGGTCCTGAGCCTCCTTTTGGTTTCCCCAGGGTGCACCTGCGGCAGAGGACATGAGAGCTCAACCCATTTTTTGGAGGACGTGACAGGACAGCTGAGTCAGTGGCTCTCAGGAGGGGGAAGTTGAACTTCTGCCTGGAGCCTTCCCTGTCCCCTGTTTACGAACCATTTATCTGTGACTCAATAGGAAAAATAGATGTGACATCATCCCGTGGCTTACACACAGCCCCAACAAAGTTTACTTACCCAGGAATGCTGGAGAGTCTGTGCAGTGCACACGATTCTGTTTTCAACCAATTCTATTTTAATTTTGAAGTACCCATCGTGACAAACTCATTGGTTTTACAATCTGAAAGAGCGCCAGATGCCCAGTTTGGAGAATTTTCCTCTGCCTGCAGCTGGAAGGGAGGGAGGCCTGAGGAGCAGGGAGAAGTGATCCTGGGAGGGAGCGTGCTGTCCTCCACCCCTCGGGAGAGAGCGACGGGCGGGCGGGACTCCGAAATCACAGGATTGCTTCTGCATCGGAGGCCGCCTCCCTGGTGTCCTGCCTCCTGTCTTACCCCCCTGACTCCTCGCAGCAGACAGCACCTTCCGCAGTCGCAAATCTCACCACTTCCATCCCCTGCTTAGGGCCCATCCGTGGCTCCCAGTGCACTCAGGTCAGCCCAGAATCCTCACCGAGGCCCACAAGGTGGCCGGCCCAGCCCTGCCCTCTGCCCTCTGATCTCTGCCTCCCAGGACTGAGCTGCACGGAAATACTCACAGTTCTTGCCCATTCTTTCTTTCTTTTTTTAGGTTTTTTTTGAGGAAGATTAGCCATGAGCTAACTACTGCAATGCTCCTCCTTTTGCTGAGGAAGACTGGCCCTGAGCTAACATCCGTGCCCATCTTCCTCACTTTATGTGTGGGATGCCTACCACAGCATGATGTGCCAAGCAGTGCCATGTCTGCATCTGGGTTCCAAACTGGTGAACCCCGGGCCGCCGAGAAGCAGAACGTGCAAACTTAACCACTGTGCCACCGGGCCAGCCCCTCTTGCTCATCTTAAAACCATAATTGCGATGTCCCCTCCTCCAGGAAGCCATCCCTGATACCCTTGGCCCTCCTTCCCAGGCCTCCTCACTCTGAGTCATGATTGTCTGGGGTGGTCTGTGTCTCCCACTGGATGTAAGAACCAGAAGGACAGGGTGGGAGTAAGTCACCACTGTGTCCCCTCATCAACTAACAAGGGTCTGGTGACAGAGCAGGTGCTCAGGAATATTGAATGAATGAATGAATAAAATAATGAGTGGATGAGTGGGTGGGTCGCTGACTGAGTGAAAGCACTGGGTTCAGAGTGTATTGAACTCAACATGACTGTCCTCACTTCTGACCTTCAGTGAATTGGTGCCTGACGGTCACACCTCTCCCCCTCCAGGCAGCCTCCCTGTCATCCTGTTGGGCTGTGGCTCAGTGGGGCCCTGGGGGAGCCCATGTCCTGGGGAAGGGCAAAGGACTCTCCAGCCACCTCTCCCCTGCTCCCGCCCCACACAGGACCCAGCACCATGTCAAAGGCTGGGATCCAGGCTATCACAGCATCCGGGCCCTGCCAGGAGTGGGCAAGTCGGGCCGGGCTCAGAGTCTTCTCTGTCCCTGATTTTACTCATCCCTTGGCTGCGTCTACTAGGAAATCTACATGCTACATCATCGTGCAGCTTACACACAGCCGCAAAGAACATGAAGAGAAAAACAGGCAGGAAAGTGCAGTCAGCCTCCCTCAGGGGAGCGGCTCCCTCACCTTCTGATCCCCAGTGGCTTCTCTCAGAGGAGACTCTGCCCGCCCTTCCTCAGATCAGGCGTGTTCAAGCACAAGGGGGATGGATTCCTATGAAGGAGACACGTGCACACCTTTCATGGTCCTGTTGCCTTAACTCTGATGGGGTCATGATCCACTTGAGGGTCTGGGGATTTTCGTCCAGAATGTCAATGAGACAAATAAATGTGACAAGGACAAGGTCCCATCGGTCACCTCTAAGCTCATCAATTTCTTACTCAAAGCCCAGCACAGCTGCTCCCACTCTCTCATTCACAATCTTCTCTCCTCTTCCCTCCTTTCCCCTCCCCTCTCCTCCACTCTCTCCTTTCCTCCCTTCCTCTCTTCCTCTCCACTCTCCTCACCTCCTCTCACTCCAGGGACCAAAGGAAAACTGTGCCTTTGGCAGGGCGGCCTCAGCAGTGACTCTCAGAGGCTGCAACAGTGCCTGGGATGTGCCAGTTGTGTGTCCTTGAATGAGTGATGAGTATAAAGAAGAAACAGAAGGAGACACGTGTCCTTGTGGCATTGGACTTCCTGTCTTGGCTTCATGAGTGACCCCAGAGACCTGGAAAATATCCCATTTTGCCAACTTATTCAAATTATTATTTCCTAATCCGTAAATAAAAGGCCACTGCCCATCACAGTCACTGTCATTAGCTCTGGTTAGGTGAGCAGGTACCAGGCTCTCCTCCTTGGGCTGGGGTGTGAGGTCAGGGTGTGACCAGCCCCCTCACATGGGTTTCAAATGTACAAAGGAATGCAGGGAAAGTGGAAGACTTGTAGGGTCATGTGGATCGGGCATTGTTAGCTGTTTTGACTTGGAAGAGTGGGGATGGCCCCTCGGTATATCCTATGCCTTCCTTTTTGCTAAGTGGCCTTATTACTGGGGAAGGAGATGGAGGCACTGGGGGAAGGAAAGGTGAAAGGAGCCTCAGTCCTCTCCCGGCTCTTAGAGGATCTGACATCAGGTTGCAAGGTGACAGATACCCAGTGTGATGCCTGTCCCAGCTCCAGGACCAAACAATGCCCCAAGGCCCAAGACAAGGACTGGAGATCCTCCGACATCCCCCACCCCCAGAGATCAAAGGACCTGCTAAATCTTCTGCTTTCCCATCGACTGAACCAAAACCAGCCCCTGAGACATGGCACCCCGATTGGCCCCCAGGGTGGGGAGGAAGAACCCCATCTCCCATCTTGCTGCAACCCCACCCCAAAGGGACCTCGGCCTCCATCCATCCCTTTCCTCCGCCCTCAGCTCCTTGCATAGCAGTGTCCCAACCACATCCCCCAAGTCAGTTCCCTCCATATTGTTAAGACGGTTACTTCCCAAAGCAGCCTACAGAGCCAACGCAATCCCTGGCAACACCCCAATGACCTTTTTCTCTTCTTCCGGAAGTGTAAAAGTTCATTCTCAAATTCATATGCAATTGCAAGGGACTCTGAATAGCTAAAAGACTCTCGAAAAAGAAGAACAAAGTTGGAAGACTCACATGTCCTGAGTTTAAATTTGCTATAAAGCTACAGTAATCAAAACAGTATGGTAGTGACATAAGGACAGACAGACAGATCAAAGGGATGGAATTGAGGTTGCAGAAATAGGCCCACACATTTATGGCCAATTGATTTTTTATTAGGCTGCCAAGACCATCCAATGTGGAAGGAAGTTTGCAACATGTGGCGCTCCGTCAAATGGATCTCCACAGGCAAAAGGATGGAGGTTGACCTCTACTTCACACCAGGCACAAAAACTCACTCAGAGTGCGTGAAAGGCCCAAATGCAAGAGTTAAAGCCGTAAAAGTGCTAGGAGAAAACAGAGGAGTAATTCTTCATGACCTTGGATTTGAAAATGTTTTCTTAGATATGACACCAAAAGCACAGAAAAAGAATAAAAAAGGATGAATTAGGCTTTACAAAAAATTAAAAGTTTTGTGTCTCAAAGACACTATCAAGAAAGTGAAAATACAACCCATGGAACAGGAGAAAATGTTTTCAAACCATATATCTAAGAATGATCTAGAATAGTGTATCCAAAAATGTAAAGAACTCTTCCAACTGAATAACAAAAAGACAAAGAACACAATTTAAAAATTGGCAAAGGACTTGAATAAATATTTCTCCAGAGAAGATATCCATTTGTCCAACAATCACACTAAAAGACACTCAAAGTCATTTTTCAAGGGAAATTCTGATCAAAAAGACTAAGGATTGCACTTCAGATCCATTAGAATGGTGATAATTTTTTTAAATGGAAAAAAAGTGTTAGCAAGTGTGTGGAGAAATAGCAATCCTCCTACTTTGCTAGTGGGAAGATAAAATGGTGCAACCGTATGGAAAACTGTTTATCTGTTCATCAGTAAGGTACACAAAAAATGACCATGCGAACAAGCAATTCTATTCCAGGGTGTGTCCTCAAAAGAATTGAACAGCTGTTCACACAATCACTGTACACAAACGTTCAGAGTAGCATTATTCACAGGAGTCAAAAGGTGGAACCATCACAGATGTCCCTCCATTGATGAATGGACAAACCACATGTGGTGCATCCATGTAATGACATACTGCTTCTCAGAAGCAATGAATTTCAGATACACGCGACGACATGGATGGAACCTGAAAACATTGTGATTAGTGAAAGAAGCCAGACACAAAACACCACATATTATATCATCCTATTTATATGCAAAATTTGAAATAGGTAAATACATTGAGACAGAAAGCAGATTAGCGGTTTCCAGGGCCTGGGAGAAGGGTGGAATGGGCAGGGATTGCTGAATGAGGATGGGGTTCCATATGGGGTGATGACAACATTCTGTGACGGTTACAGAACATCTTGAATGTACTAGGTGCCACTGAACTCTACAACTCACAGTGGTTAAAATAATACATGTCATGTTATGTGTATTATATCACACACACAAAAGAAAAGGAAAGACATTGGAATGGGGGGGTGGGGGAGGGGTGTCCGGAGAGCAGAAGGAACTGTCCACACCGCTGGTGCTGACCAGTTCCGTCTGTTCCACTATTTCTGTTGCTGGAATGAGACTTGCCCTGAGGATCTTCACTTTCTCGTGGGATTCTGGTTCCGTCTGCTTGTGCAGAGTGGAGGCGGGTCTGGTTCAACTAAATCTAAAACCCTTGACCTAGTCGGTCCCTGAAACAACTCGTTCCCTTCTCATTGATGATCAAAACCCACAACTGGGTCTGCTTCTCAAGTGTCTTTCTTGAGAGCAGAGCCCCAAAGAGCTGTGATCAGTGCTCAGCAGATGTCCAAGGTGCTGCCAAGATGCAATGGGGGGACTGACCTCAGCCTCGGTGTTCAGAGAGGTTTTGGGGACGGTGACATTTAAACTGAAGGCAGAGAGCGAATTGAATGCACGTGAAGAGAGTGTGGAGAGAGTCAGTAAGAACCATGATGCATGAACTCTGGAACATGTGTACGTGGGAGGAGCATAGACCCTGAAGTTGAGTCACAGAAAGTGGGGGGAGGGTGGGGCCTGCGGCTGGGGGACATGGGGATTGAGCCATGGGACACACTTCGGGTTGTAATTAGGAGCTGCCCTAAGCCGAGGGTGATGGGGAGCCATGAAGGGCGTACGGACAGTGACATCCATTCCCCACTCAGGGCCTCCCTGTCTGCAGAGGCTGCACAGCTTCAGACGGCCGTTCCCAGAAGGCCTTGCGGCTGGGGTTCCGGATGCCTTTGAAGCTCGCCGCTGCACAGCCATGGAGTCACCAGGTGTTTCCCCAGCAGCAGCCACAAGTCCAGGCCTCGAGGTGCCAGGAGGCTGCTGGGGCTGCAGAGGTGATGCTGGCTCCCTGAGTGCGACCAGCTGCGCTCTTCTGGGCCTCGTTCCTGGAGGCACTGCCCAGAGCCTGCTCCTCCAGCTCCCCTATGGCAAGTAGGCTCTTAACTCACTTTTCCACTTGAAGGATCCAATCAGAGCTGGGATCAGGCCAGACCGTCCATGTTTTGGTCACCAGAGTCCCTTTGCAGGGAAGTGGGGTCAGTTCCTGAAATCCTGGTGATGCGATAGGAGAAGAGGAGTGACACAGCCTCCTCCTGAGCCAGCAGAGCACAACCTTCTGGCTCTGGGGAGCCCCAGCCCCACCTCCTGCATGCCTGATATTCTCTCTGTACACCTGAAATTCCACTGCATTCCCACCTGTCCCCTAGGAGGGGCTCCTTGAGGCCAGAGGGAAATAACACCCAGATGCTAAGAGAGGGATATTCAGATCATTCATTCCTGGGGAAAAGGAGAAAGCTGTGGGGAATCCAGCAAGAGCAGGAAATTCCAGCACCCTCCTGGGTTTCATGCCCAGGAGCCCAGCTCTGCCAGTCTCACCAGGAGCCGTGGGAACGTCAAGCTGGGTCTTGTCCAGGGGAGTCTGAGAGCAGAGCCTGCCCATCCTTCTTGGAGGGCTGAGCCAGGGGGGTTGGAGGCCTCTGGACTGGGACTCAGGCGTCCTGGGCTCTGTTCCGGCCTGTGTCTCGGACCTGCAGTAAGACCTTGGCTCAGTGTCTTGCGTGGATCCCGGGAACAGGATGAGCGAATGAAACAAACGTCTGTTTGGGGTCTTACACCTACTGCCAAAGGAGCCAGAACCTTCTCTAGCCATAAGTAGAGGCAGAGTCCCAACACCTGATGATGGCTTCAACCAAGATGGGCCGGTCCTGCCTCGCAGATCCGGGCTCTCACGCAGAAGAGAGAGCAGTCCCTAGACAGAGAGTTCCCACGGTGGACACAAAGGGATGGGGGTCACTGAGGGAGCTGGTGGTGGGCAGGACTGTGTCAAAGTCTTTTTGACACCTTGAGAAGGGACAGAAGCAGGATGCAAACCCAGGGCTGTCTGACCCCAGTCCCTCAATGCTGATGAGTTAGTGTCTCTGAGTGTCCACACATCTCAGGACTGGCCACTGCTCTCCCACCAGCACAGCCTCTGACGCCCTGCCCCATCCTGATCTACCCCCTCCTTCCTGTCCTTGGTCCCTCAGCTGCCTTGAGAGATGAGGCTCCAGGCCCAGGAGTGTGGGCTGGACTCGCCCCTCCTAAGAGACAAACCCCCATCCCCACCCCTGGGGAAAGTGCTTTCTCCCTCCCGCTGGCTGGCGTCCAGGCATCTACCGCACCCCAGATTTTGGCAGAGGCACCTGGTCTGTGTCTTGACCTGCCTGGAGCCATCCCAGAAAGAGAATGGAATCCAGGTCATGAGAGATGAGCCCTGAAGTGGAAAACATGATGAGGCAGCTAAGTCTGTAGCAGTCGGCACAGGAGGGACACAGCCCTGGCCTCAGCCCCCTCTGTTCATGAGTTCACTGAGCAATAAGTAAGTATCACCTCATCACAGGGCCTCCAACCTTCTTGAAAGAAGGTTTCAGTAAGCAACATTTGACAAGAGTCTGTGCAGCACACACTCACCCGTTTCCTAGTCTGTTTTTTTCATTTAAAGGAATAACATAGTTTACGACCAACTCAAGTGTTTATCAAACCTGTAAAATGTTGTAATCCACAGTTGGGAAAACACTGCTTTGCTCTGCAGCTGCCAGAGAAGAGAGGCCGGGACGCAGAGGGACACATGGAGCTGAGGGACGTGCTGTCCCCCTGCCCCAGGGGAGAGGAGGACGTTTAGGACTCTGGTCTTTGCACAAATATCTCTGCTCTGGTCTCCTGCTCCAGTCTCTGCCCTCCTGTTTGCCCTCCTCACGGCATACAGATCCAGGGACATTCACAGACGTAACCGGAACTCCTCTCCCCCATCAGGACCAGCCGTGGTGCCCGGTGCTCTCAGGATAAGGTCCCAAGTCCTCCCCGAGGCTCACAAGGGACCCACCTGCCACCCCTCCACCCCCTCCATCTGCCCTTCCCTCCACTCTCTCTGGGCTCAGCCTCACTGAGACAGTCACAGTTCTGGCTCATCCTTGAAACCTTAGCTCAGACATCCCCTCCTCCAGGAAGCTCTCCTTCAACTCCCAAGATGAGTGATGATGCCCCTCAGGCTCCCACAGCTCCTGGGGTTCCCCAACCCCAATCTGACCTCTCTGAGGCTTGATGGTCTGTGGACACTGTGTGGCCCCCCACGATGGGACAGGAACTGCTGCTGAGTCATCGCTGTGTCCTCAGTGTCATCCAGCACCTGGCACACAGCTCACCCTCAGCCATGATTTACTGCCAAGCCCTTCACTGCATCATCTCTGCTGGACCAAAAGACAATGGATCAGCTGGACCTCGTTGTCCCCATTTCACCAGGAAGGACACCGAGGATCACAGAGGCAAGGTTATCTCCCCACGTGCATCCTGGGAAACCCGGCGTTTGGGCACCAGTGCCAACCCCCACACCGTCCCCAGAGCTGGGCTGTGACGACACCTCTGCCTCCAGCAGGAAACACCAGAGCCGGCACCGAGGACACCAGCCCCTGCGGGAGCTGACCTGGATGTTTCTCTGAACCCTCCACTTCTGCTGGGTCTGGGCACGGATGCGGTTCCCGCTTCACAGGGAAGAACACACTGCGTTCCTCTTTCACTGGGGCCTCGCCCTGGTTTCTGTCTGGAATGGGTGCATTTCATGCAGGAGCTGAGTCTGCGCCTGGTGTGAGGTGGAGGGGAGCTGGGGGGAGTGTTGACAGCCCCTCAGGGAAGCAGAGGCGCAGAAGGAGGCACTTTCCAAACACAGGGAGGGGGTAGAGGGACCCGCTGCCTACATGAGGGACAGATCACCCTTCCCAGGCCCTGGAGAGAGCCTTGTCCATGTCGGGGTGATCTGTGCGCCCCCAGAGATGGACTCCTGCAGGAGCTGGGGGAGGGGCCTCCCAGTCCTCGGTGCACGGGGTGACCGGGACCCACAGACCTGACCCCACAGTGTCCCTCAGGGAGGGGCAGCCCTCCCCTTATGTCCTCACAGGCCGACCCCAAGACGGCTCTTCTCGGGGACATTCCACCCGTCTCCCTCTGAACATGCGCGTTAGGGGGTAAAGCCTTTGAGGGCATCCTTAGGTGGTGGAATTTCTCCCACAGAGCGTCACAGGCGAGTAATGTTGACAATGACATTGACCCAACAACCAAACTAAAACTGACTGTCTTATATCTCTCTCTCTGTGTCCCACATGAACTCAGTGAAAACTGCGACTCTGGAATGCCCTGCTCACCACTCCCTCCCCCGTGTCTGACACAAGCCTGGGGCACAGGAGGTGCTAAGGGGACAGGTGCTCCTGGAGAGACCACCATTGGAGAAGACCCAGAGGGGAGGTGGGAAGAGAGGCCTGGGGGCTGTGAGCCTTGGGGCCACCAGGGCCTTTTCCATGTTCATCCCATGAGCCGCTCAGCGTCCTCCCCACACATTTCCCTTTCCCCGCCTTTGTTCAGCCTGGAATTTTCAAATGTGTACAAACTGGTCTTGTTCACCTGAGTGTCTTGACTGCTGTTTAGTGAGCCCTGGGCAGGGGGTGTGAGGTCAGGGAGCTGACAGGCCCCCTGGAGGGACGGAAGATGTTAGCGTTCAGGGAGAGTGGGGACCAGGCCATCGTGCTGGGCGTGGGAGGGAGGCATTTGGGGAGAGGATGCTGGCGGGACAGCTGCTCCTGCCAAGGGCCCAGCGTGTCTCTGCAGGCCAGCCAGGGGTTCTGATGACATCACCAGCTTTTCCGTAGGAATAAAAGCACCTACTCTGATCACTGATCTCCCCTCTGCTCCACTGTAGCCAGCCCACAGCCATGGCTCCCCGAGGCCGCATCCTGGGTAAGGAGGACCCCACCCAACTCCCACCAAGCCCATCTCCCATCTCCACCACCACCCCATCCTTACCTCCACCCAATTTCCCCCCCTGAGCCCCAGGCCCTACAGATGACCCCATCAGAGGGGTGTCCCTTCCACATCCCCACCATCGGCCCTTCCCCATCCTTGATTCAGTTTCCAGAGTCTCGCCCAATGCCGTACGCATCCTGGGTTCCCACTCCAACAACGCCGGTGTCAGCTCAGCCCCTTTATGGCCTGACTGTATCTGAGCCTCCTGCTCTGAACGCCTCCCACCCAGGACATACTCACATTCTCCAGGACCCCAAACCGAGTTCTTCCAGGACTCCTGCCTGCATCCCCTCAGCTTCCCCAGGCCCACAAGCCCAGGGCACCTGAACACGGTGACCGGGTCCCACGCTGGACTGCTCCTAACCTTCCCCTGTGCCTCACACAGGACAGACACCCCCTCAGACCCTCCCCTGCCCCAGCCTGGGCTCCCCGAGGTGGACCCGTGGCTGCCCCGTCAGCCCCACCTCGTCCCTCTGCTCTCCCTCAGCTGTCTCGGCCGCTGTCTGCATCCTCACGCTCCTCTGCTCACACGGAGCCCCAGGTGAGCCCAGGACAGACACTCAGGGCTGCGGTGCGGCTCCCAGAGGGCCCCAGGCTGGCACCCCTGCCCTGCTGCCTGGGCCACACCAGCTCTGTGTCTTCCAGTGTCCCCCATGGGCGCCCACCTGATGCTGTGCCAGCCGCACCTGACCTGTGGGGACAAGTTCTATGACCCTCTGCAGCACTGTTGCTATGACGACGCTGTGGTGCCCTTGGGCAGGACCCAAAAGTGTGGCAACTGCACCTTCAGGGTCTGCTTCGAGCAGTGCTGCTTCTGGTCACTCAGACCCCTGGAGTCCTTCGTGGTGAAGGTGAAAGGTCAGAGTTGCTCCTTGGCCCTGTCCCCGGATGACAGGCTTTGTCGCAGGTGAGGTCCCTCCCCTCCCGGGGATCAGGGGCTGCCGGGGGCTCTGGATGCCTGTTCTGTCCCTGATGCAGACCCCCTGGCCCTGTCCACCTGCTCCAATCAATCCACCTCTCCCTTTTCCTCTCTCCTATTGTCTTTATTTCTCTCAGCCTCTTTGCTGTCCCTCTTGTGTCTCTCTGTTCCACTCCTCTGCCCAGGTTCCGTCCGTCCCTCCATCTCTGTCCATCTCTCTCTTGCTCACTCTCTCTCTCTGTCTCTCTCTTCAGCGTCGGCTGACAGAGGACCAGATGACCGGGTGACCGCTGGATTCTGCTTCCTGAATGAGCCTGGGGAGATGGGCCTGGTGTAGAGTCAGATCTGGGACGGGGAGGGGTTCTCTCGGGACTTGAGACGCTCGGACTCAGTGCTGCCTTCTCGTTCTTTCTCCTCTTTAACGCTCAGCCTGAATCCGTCCTAAGCAGGGGGACTGGTATCCTCTAGGATCCACGATTAATAAAGCTTGTTCCTCACATTTCCCTGATGGTGTGGCTGACGTGCGTCCTGCGATCATAATAGAACCACAAGGGCCGGTCCAGCCACAGCGTTGGCCCCGTTGGGGAAGCATCTGTGGGACTCTCCACGGTTTCGTTGGCCCAGGCGAGCGTCTCAGGCTTCCTGCCCTGCAGCATCGCTATCGATAGGCTGAGACCCACACAACACCGTGCATCAGTTGGAAGACGTTTGGGTGGTTTCCAATTTGGGGCTGTTATGAGTAGTTCTGCTATGAATATCCCTGTGCAAGTGGGTGTGGAGGGGTGTTTCACTGTGGATAGTTTTTTTTTCCTGGGAAAGTTTTGCCCTGAGCTAACATCTGGTGCCAATCTTCCCCTCTCTCATTTTTTCCTTTCGCAAAGCCCCAGTACATAGTTGTAAATCTCAGTAAGTCCTTCTAGGTCTTCTGTGTGAGCCGCCACCACAGTGTGGCTACTGACAGGTGTGTGGCGTGGTCGGAACCCAGGCCACCGAAGCAGAACCCACCAAACTCTAACCACTGGACCGTCAGGCCTGGCTCTCACTGTGGATTTGATTTGCATTTCCCTAATCACTAAACACGTTAATTGTCTCGTCATGGGCTTTTGGCTGTGTGTATATCATCTTTGGAGAAATGTCTTTAAATCCTTTGTCCATTTTCTAATTGGTTATTTCACTTTTTATTGTTGACCAGTAAAAATTTTTATTATATTCTGGATACAATTCCCTCTTCAGGTATATGATTTGCAATTATTTTCTTTCACTTTGATGACTTTTCACTTTCTTCATGATGTTCTTTTAAGTAGAAAGTTTTTAATTTTAGTGAAGTCCAATTTATCTATTTCTCTCTGGTCTTGGTGTCTTCTAAGGAGCCATTGTCCATCTCCAGGTCATGAAGGTTTAATCCTTTGTTTCTTCTACGAGTTTTGTAGTTTTAGTTCTTTTATTTCTTTGATCCATTTCGAGTTAAGTTTTTTTTTTTTTTAAAGATTTTATTTTTTCCTCTTTCTCCCCAAAGCCCCCCGGTACATAGTTGTATATTCTTCATTGTGGGTCCTTCTAGTTGTGGCATGTGGGACGCTGCCTCAGTGTGGTTTGATGAGCAGTGCCATGTCCGCGCCCAGGATTCGAACCAACGAAACACTGGACCACCTGCAGTGGAGTGCACGAACTTAACCACTTGGCCACGGGGCCAGCCCCTCGAGTTAAGTTTTAACATCATGTGAGGGACCAGTCCACATCACCGTTTTGCGTGTGGATATCCAGTTGTAGGAAACCCTGTTCCTTCCTCTATTGAATTGTCTGGGCGCCCTTGACCATCAGTCTGCCATAAAAGTAAGAGTTTGTTCTTGGAGTCTCAGTTATGTTCCATTGAAATGTGTGTCATCCTCATGCCAGACTACACTGTCCTGATTCTTGTGGCTTAGTCCTAAGTTTTGAAATCAGGACGTGTGAGTCCTCCAAGTGTTTCCTTCTTTGTCGAGATTGTGTTGGCTATCCCGGGTCCCTAGCCTATCGTGAGTTTTAGGTTCTGGTTGTCAATTTCTGCAAAAAAGCTGGTCGGGTTGTTATAAGGATTATGTGAGTCTTTAGATCCACTTGAGAGAGTATTGCCGTCTACACAATAATAAACGTTCTAATCTATCCCCGTGGGAGGTCTTCCCATTTATTTAGTTCTTCTGGAAGAGTAGCTTTGTTTCATTAAAAAGTCGCTCGATATTGTCTAAATAGTTCTTCGTGCTGGAAGAATAAAATAAACGATTCTGTCTTCTATTTTCATGTTATGGCTGAGAAAGCGTTGCTGTGTAACCCATTGGTGATGTCAGTCGGTCATGATTGACTTGCCCACGTCTGTCCTATCACCTGAGCTCCAGTCTCCAACGTGCTCTGTGGTCCCCTGGACGTTCACTCGAAGGTGAGGCGGTTCTCCGTGATGGCCTCCTCTCTCCCAGTGAGGAAGCCTGCAGCCGGCTGTCGGGCTGAGTTCTGGAGGCTGGACTATTTTCGGCTCCTCTTTCTCGTGCAGTCTGCACTCCTGCACTCTAGTCATGGTTGTCCTGGTTTGCTGATGCCCAGGCTGTTGAGCGACTGTAGATCCCACTGGGGGTGAGGTTTTTGACCATCAGCCCTCGTCTCCATTTCTCTGGCTCTGTATCTGGTGTGTCTACAGCACTCCATGCTCTCCGCTCCCCAGGCTCCCCACCCCCCCCACCAGTTCCTCCCTTTCTGAGGGAACAAGGACCACACTGCTCCTGCCAGTCCTTTTCCAGCCATGTGCAATTTTTATGGGTATAACTCCCTGAATTTTCTCTCTTTTAAAATTATC
>NW_025794336.1:0-4561 GCF_021613505.1 Equus quagga | reverse complement strand
GTGGTGGAAGAAAGTAGGAACTTTATTTTTGCACAGCGCTGAGCAAGGAGAGAGGGCAGCTAACGCTCAAATCCCAAACTCCCCGAAAAAGCTAAAAGGAAGGGTTTTTATTTGGGGTTTTAGGTAGGGGAGGGGGAGCATATGGCCTTGCTGGTCAGAGCTTTCCCACCAGCCTGTCTTTGGCCTGGAGACACTTGCAGAGAGGAGGGAGCTCATGACCTTGCTGGTCAGAAGCTTTCCCACTAGTCTGTGTCTCTTTGTGGGGAGGAGATAGTCCAGGTGCTTGTCCTTGACGGTGTCTGTCTCCATGGAGCACAGTGGATTCTGGAGCCAGGAAGCCAGAGAGTAAGCAGGCAATGAGTGTTTTGGTTTTAACCCCATATATGCTGGGTTTAATGCGGGGAAACTGATATCAGGATCAGTATCAACTTCCCCCCTATTTTATGTCCATCCCTCAATCTTGAGGGATTTGGGGTGGAGACCGATCTAGCTACTTTCTGCTGAAATGGGGTGTAGATCGTTTCATCTCATTGAATCAGTCTTTTAATAAGGTGGTGATGCTGGTGGGCTCCTGAAGGTGGGCCTGTATCATGTAAGTAAGTAACCAGGTATTTAATAAGAAGTTTTTCTAGAGAAACAAAAAGAGAAAAACAAGGTTAATGGTTGGAGCAAATTATAAACCAGTTTCTGAGCCCAGGGGGCAGACAATCAAGATTCCTAGAAGTCAGGGTCGAAGCATCTTTTGCGGTTTGAAATGTCTCTGATGGTGTCATCGGGCACTCAGGTAGCTTTTTGAGTGGCTTACACAGCAGTAGACATGAATCTCTCTTAAGTTTATATTGGGTCTTCCAGCTTCAGTTTGTGAGGCTTTAGGAAAAAGGGAAGATTTAGTTTTCAATGACTCTAAATGAAAATCATGGGGAGAAAACCCTGAAAATGTTAGTTTGGAAGTTTTTAGCCAGATATTTCAGGAGATGAAGAATTCAAGATCTAGTCCACTTAACAGAAGTAAAACAAAAATTTCAAAGGCAATTGAAAAAAATTAAAATCTAATATCTATAAACATGTATTACAGTTTCTATTGAAACATAATTTTCCTCCCTAAAATCACCCTCAATTTCACTAGACATAGCCAAATTAAGACTAACCGGTTTGCATAATAAGTCTAGTTTTAATAAATTTGGCATAATTATTTACATAAGTACAGCAAGAATAGTAATTGATCATATAGGCTCTTTTAAATCTGCTTTGCTGGAACCTTATAAGGAATCTCAGGTTGAACTTTAAAGGCCTCTCCAGGCCAGGAAAGCCAAGTAAAGGACCTGTTATCAGATTCTGCCAGCAGTGCCTGCAGATTTGGGTGAATCCCTCTCTTTACGAGGTTCCCCAAAATATTGAGGTTCCTTGTACCTGCCAAAAGGAGCGACATTCTTTGCTCAACCTTACCAGGTTACAGAACCCATAAGCACAGTACCAGGCCAATATTTCCAAGTGGCTTTATTCCAAAATGTCAACCTTCATTCCTCAAAAGCTGTCTTGTTATATTTAAGCCCGTATGTTTTTTCAAATATGACGTTCCAGTCAAAGCCTTGGTAATATAAATAGTGTTTCCAACTGTGTCCTGTTAAAAGAAGAACAGATTCTTATTGGACTTATGCAAATAACTATATTGCCATAAGAATAAGAATACTTACTCATCAGGGGTTTCTACATTTTTGGGGGGCTCAGATAGGGAGGAAAAGACAAATGTTTAAATTTTGTTTATAAATTGCTGTAAGTCATAGTTCTTTAAGAGAATAGAGAAAAAGGTTTTCTTAAGTCTGAAAAAAGCAAAACATCAAAAAATCAGCAATATCCCTATCAAAAGGTCATAAAAATTATAATCATCCCTATCAGTTTATTCTGTCCTCTGTAATTGGTTCTTGATCTTAATCTTCTGTCAGCAGTTTGTGAGGTTATCAGTTTCTCTGTTGGAGTTCTATAATTTTTACCCAGCTTGGTTTTATAATCTGAATGTTTATTAGAAACCTATATTCTAGAGTGTCAGAGTCCTTTCCATGAATTTCTCTGAAGATGAAACATATTTTTAAAAACATCAAAGTAAAACAGTCACTGTTCATAAATAACAAAACATTCCAAAATCGTAACTGACAAAGGCATTTGACCATCTCTGTGATATACAACATTTTGAGATAATAACCAGGATTATAGCTGACAATCAGAACAGATCAGATAATTTTTAAAATGTTTATATCAGTATCATTTATATAATATCATTTAAGAAAGTTTATCATTACTTATTTGACAATGCTTCTCATGTAATTTAGCATATAAAATAAGCCTTATTAGTTTAGCTTTCTTTTCTTATAGGAAGAGAGCAAATTTCTCCGAGAAGTCCCAGGGGCCCTCTGAAAATCCCCAGAGAAACCTTCTCTCCTCTTCCAGGTCAAAAGAAAGCTTTTATTCAATACTTGAATATTTGTGTCGGGGGGAAGCTTGTCAAAAATATTAAAAGCTTTAAAACATTTGTTCAGATAAGAAACAAATTTCACTTGTAAAACCATTTTCAGGTATCTATTCAAAGTGACAACAGTAACAGTCAAGGGGAAACAGCTAAAATAGTAAAAAAATATATATATAGCCTTTTTGTAATCTTTTTATAAAGAGCAGATTAAAAATTTAGGAAAATTATCCTTTTAAGAAAGAGGAAACCAAGTTTTAATTTTGTACCAGTTTACTTTTGACATATAAGTTTATTTACTTAATTGGATTTACTTTAATCCTGGACAACTTGACCATATATAAATCTCTTTAGGGTTTTACTTTTACAAAGCTCTGGTTACTTTTTCTACATTCAGAATTTGTCCCAGCATTTTAGGACAAATTTATTTTTCTCAACTCAAGAAACAAAAATATTTCCATTTTTTATATCTTTTTATTGAAAACATATATTTTATTTTCTTTGTATACAGACCTTTTAGAAATATGTTTTCTCATAGAAAATTTCTCAGCATACATAAAACATGTTTATTAATAAACCTAAGCACTTTTTAGTCTCTTTGAAGTAAGAAACCAAAGGCAGACAAATATATGCTTAGTAGTTAACCTTTAATATTTTATCTTATGTGGAAATGACCTAGATACCCAATAAACTGTTATTATTTAACTTAGTAAAACTATAAAATTTAAGTTTCCAAAAAGATTTTCGAAGCTGTTTTTTAAGTATTCAGACTATAAAACATAATTATTGTACTTAAAACTCTTACCCAGTTTTAACAATTACTCTTAAAAACTTCATGTGACATTACAGCAGTGAAGTATTATCCTCAGTTGTTTTAAGTACACATATCATAATATAATTATTATACATATTATTATACATATAATTATTATTAAAAAGTTTTTCCAAAAAACTTTTATTTTTTATATTTATTTAGTTTACCTGTTCTTAACAATTATATTTAGATCATCTACAAAATCTCCATGAGACGTTAAACAAAATTAGCTATTATACTATTATGAGTTTTGCTGATAAATTTTGTAACAGACATGACATGAGCTCATTTGACCAGTAAACCCAGGCTGTCTGTCTGCATCATAGCCAATGCTGATAACTTTGAGGACATGTTCATTTTAAATGAGACCAGCAAACTTACACAGGCTTTCATTCATCAAAGATCATTTTATATCATGTTAAATAACTTTTGTCTCTTAGAAATTCTTGCATATTCGTTAAAGACTGCATTCCATTATGAGAGATTTTGAATCCTCTTCTGAAACATGTTTTCATAACGGTCGTTACAATTCCAAATTATCTCAAAAGTTTGCTTATTTTTACTTGTTCAATTTTAGGTGAGGAATTTTGGGGGAGTTGAAGCCAAGCTCAGCTTGCTGGGAAGCTCAGCAAGAGAGTAGACAAAAGCAGCAGATTTGGGTTCGGCAGCCGGCATCTTTAATTATTTAATTATTTTCTCTTAAAGAGGCAATAAAGTATTTCTAATTTTATTTAGAAACCCCAAAAGATTAAAACAGGCTCCCCATTGTTGTAGCTGGCTTTTCCAATTGCATACATCAGATTGCGTGAACTGAAATTGGCCTAAGTATATCAGTTTTTACAAAACTTTATCTTAGTTTTATTAACCCTTATGCTTTTCATTATAACTTACATTAGAATTCTATTAACAAGTTTTGGTATTACAATATTGTTCAGCGGAAGCATTCCCAGTTAGACATAACATTTATTCCCAAAGAAAACATCCAGGCAAAGTTGACATAACCTCTTCATATCATATTAAACACTTTAATCTTTATAGTCTTATTAATCTTAGTAGCCTAACTGTTGCCCCAAACAATTGTTGGTCAGATTTTTCACTCTGATTTTTGCGTCCTGACCTTTTACATTTTTCAAACTGGGGTAAATAGAACAGATTTGTCTGATGTCCTTTAATGTTGGGGAGCCAATAGGGTGGGTCCCTTTAGCCCATCCAACCTTAGGCAGTGTTTTATTAATACCTTTGTTTTAACCTCATTTATATCTGTTCCATTTATCCCATTGAGATGA
>NW_025794335.1:0-17094 GCF_021613505.1 Equus quagga | reverse complement strand
ATTCTTACCCCAGCATCATGCTCGCTGTACCTTTTTAAATCCTGGAACGGGGAAGTGCGGCTTACTCAACTTTGCTCTTCAGTGTTGTGCAGGATATTCCAGGTGTAGAAGCGGTTTGTAGATATCTACAAAGTATCTGACTGGGACATTGACTGGGGTTGGGTTGACTCTATAGGTCACGTCGGGAAGAGCTGACATCTTAATTATACTGAGTCTACTGATCATGGAAGTGAAATACGTCTCCTATTAGGTAGGTTTTCTTTGCTAGCTTTCCACAGCATTTGGTAGTTTTCTGGGTACAGATTTGTCTTTACTTGTTTGTATTTTTACACAAGGATTTTATTTATTTTCCTTTTGTACCCTTTTGTGAAGGGCATTTTCTTTTCTTTTAAGTTCCCCTCATTCATTGGCAGCACAGAGAATACGCACCGCGTGTTGCATTTTGACCTGTACTTCTTGTTATCATAATCCACTCTCATCAAGGCCTGGGATACTGTGCCCATTTCCGTTTGAACTTCAGAAATTAAGGGACTGAACAGTGTGACCACTGAGCTGCTGTGCCTCGGCTTAGGAGTCCCTGCTTAGCGGTAGCCAGCTTGCTCCCCGGCCGGGGCACAGGGCTCACACCGCCGCCTTGTTCTGACCGGGGCCCCAGAGACCAGGGTGTGGCGCTGGGTGTGCTGCCCATGGATGCTGGTTCCTGGCCACAGTGAGACAAGAGCTTCCTGTCCCCAGGATCGATGTGCCGCTCCCTCGGGAGGAGGATGCTCCCTGCCTGCTGCCGGCCCAGCAGGGGCCTGGGTGCCTCCTCTGACCTTCTCCTTTGGTCGTGCGCACAGAGCTGCATGGTCTGGACTGTTCCCGGGGCTTGTTCTCTACTCCCTCAGGGCGTGTGTTCCTGAGGCCTCTTGTGCACAGGATCGTCCTTTACGGGGCTCATGGGGCAATCACAGCCCGCTGTGCTGTGTCACAGGCTCGCGGGGTTTGTGGGAGGAATCGTGCACAGATTCAGACACACAGGTGCCCTCGTGAAAGGATGTGCGAGATGTCGGGCCTTCCCGGGGAAGGAGCTGGGAACACAGGACACGTCTGGAGACTACAGAATTGCTGGGCGAAAGGGAAAAAGTGTACAGATACACACGCACTACATGAATTGTTGATGGCTAATTTTTCCTGTAACGAGAAAGTAGCTGAAAAAATATTGCAAAGGTAAAGATGACGTATTAATACACATTGTTTCAATATTTTAAGTATATCAGAGTGAGGAGTTATTACAGTTTTACTTTCCTGGCTTTAAAGGAAGACAAATTATCTGTAATATATTTAAAATACACTTCTTTGCTTATCTTGCTTTCAAATGAGAATATTACCATGATTGGCATTTTCTCATAACAGAGCTACAATCTTAAATATTTTTAAATATGAGCTCGTTGAAACATTTTTGCAGGATTCCAATGTGGCCAGTATTGTTAAACAACAATAATGAATCCAGGCCCCGACCAAATTGTTGGTAAGAATCTGATAAGAATATATCATGAATCAGTTTTCGACAATCCAAGCACAATGGTGATTTTTAAAATAACAGCATTGCATGCTGCTTAAAGCATTTAACATGAAATATACTAAACTTAAAGCTTCATCCTATTAAAGACCTAAGACAATGACAGTTTTGTAAATTAGATACATTCATTGCAAACAGACTTTCTCCTTTAAAAATGTAAAATCTGAAGACATCTTCTTTGTTTGTATATGTCCATTCAAAAGGTAAAAGTAAGATATCTATACCTTATTTTTATTATAAACGTCTTTCCCAGCAGAATTGATATTTTTATCTGTAGCTTCTTCCTTGCTCACTCCTTTATTTTCTTGTTGTTTATTGTGTAAATCAGAAAGTATGTTTCTGCGTCTCTCTCGCAGATTTCAGTTCCTTTCTCACGGCGGCCGTGGGCAAGGGGTGCGGCCTTGTACTCGGGGCGTCTTCATCTGGATCAGGAGTTTTCGCTGAGAGCTCCCTGGACAGTTTCCACTTGCTGCACGCAGTCATCCCGTCATGGGAACTGCATGCAGATCTGTGGTCTCTTTGCACCAGGACACTTCTGCTTTCAGCCTGGGGTATTTCCCAATTTCATTTTACATTACATCTAATTCTAATAAGATAATATGTGATTTTCAGGTATGTATTATAAACTAACATGTTTTATACATATGTGTACACATATTTCAGCATTTGCTAAATGTCGTTAGTTTTCGTGGGACGGTGGCTGGTTGCATTTGATCTTGATGACCATTGGGGCACCAGTAGTAACCCTGGTGGGAGCACAGGCCAGGTTGTCATCAGTGGAGATGGCGACAAGTGCTCAGATTTTAGATGCGTTTTTGCCAGATTCACAGGTGTGACACCTGTGCTGTCACACAAGGTCCTTCGTGCAGAAAAGCCCTTCCTTGATTTCCTGCTCCATTGTTGTCATCTTGAAATTCTTTTTACTTCACAGTTTTATTGACATATAGTTGATGTAATATAACATTGTTTGAGTTTAAGGTGTACAATGCGATGATTTGATACACATGTATATTGTGAAATGATTACCACTGTGAAATGATAAGGTTAGTTAACACCTCCATCACCTCCCATAATTACCATTTATTTGTGGGGAGAACATTTCAGAGCTACTCCCTTAGCAACTTTCAAGTATACAATATAGTGTGTTAACTATAGTCACCATCCGGTCCATTAGATTCACTAGAGCTTACTCATCATGTAACTGGAAATTTGTAGCCTTTGACCAACATCTCCTCATTTCCTCTGTAACTAAGCAAAAGGGGCGCCTTCTGCTCACCACAATCTCATGCCAGTCAATTGCACACAGGCCTGTGGTTGAGAAAGGAAAATTTATGCAGTTAGCTAGCATAATCGGAAGATGGCGGACTAGTGTCCGAAAGAACCACCTTCCAATCCTACAGAACCTTGAGGCAGTTTATGGAGGGGAGATGGGCAGGGAAAGAGAGGGTTTAGGGATGTCGACCATCCGGTGTGACAAACTGCAAGGCGCCGAGTTATCTCTTTGGTCTGTCATTCATGATGGGTAGCAGTGCAGGATTTTTCTTTCTGGAGGTTGTCATGTTCCTGGGGAACTCAGAGAACAAAGTTGTCTTGTCACAGCTGGAGGATGTACATAAGCAAGAGTCTCAGAATGAGCAGGGGATGTATTTTGCACCAGGGAGAGGTGCTTAATCACCTAGGCTGCGTGCAGGCGAGAAGGTATTCCCAGAGACTAGTGCGTCAGGGTCCTGGTTACAGAATTGCTTCCTTTCCTAAGCTGGCTTCCCTCATGCTAACTTCAGATCTAGCTGTTAGACTCCCACCACCAGCCCCTGGCAAAAACCATTCTGTTCTCTGTTTCTCTGAGTTTGGCTCTTTTAGATTACACATATAAATGAGATTTTACAGTATTGGTCTTTCTCTGTCTGACTTATTTCACCCAGCATAATGCCCTCCAGATCCTTCCTTGTCACAAATGGTAGGATTTCCTTCTTTTTTATGGCTGTATAATATTTCCTTTTCTGTATATACCTCATGGTCTTTCTCATTCATCTGTTGCTGGACACTTCGTATGTTTCCAGGTCTTGGCTATTGGGAAGAATGCTGCAGTGAACATGCGAGTGCAGAAATCTCTTCAAGATTCTGATTTCGTTTCCTTCGGATATATACCCAGAATGGGTTTGCTGGATTACACGGTAGTTCTGCTTGTAATTTCTTAAAGGTGTACAGTGTGTTGATTGATCCATTTATATATTTCATGTGATTACCATCATAGCTGTAGATAGCACTTCTATCACATCACATGATTATAACTTCTTTTGTGGTGAGAACATTTAAGAACAGATCTCTTAAGAATTTTGAAGTATATAATCTAGTGTTTTTGCCTGTAATCACTGTGCTATGCACTGGATCTTGAGAACTTATTCATTTTCTAGTTGCACGTTTTTACCCTTTAACAACATCTCCCCAATTCCCCCACCCCTCTGCCCCTGGTAGCCACCATTCTACTCTCTGTTTCTATGAATTCAACATGTGAGATTCCATATATGATGATGTCATACGATATTTGTCTTTCTCTCTCTGGCTTATCTCACTAAGTATAATGCCCTCAAAGTCCACCCATGTTGTTGCAATTAGCAGGATAGCCTTCTTTCTCATGGCTGAGTAATATTCCCTTGTGTGTGCATACACCTCATTGCTTTATCCATTCATCCATTGATGGACACTTGGGTTGTTTCCATAGCTTGGCTATATTACTCGCTGCAATAAACATGTGACTGCAGATATCTTTTCCATATCCTGTTTTCGCTTCCTTTGGATGTATAACAGGAAGTGGGATTACTGGAGCATACGGTAGTTCAACTTTTAGTTTTTGAGGATTCTCCGTATTATTTTCTATAGTATTTGAACCAATCAACATCCTCACCAACAGTGCACAAAGCTTCTTTATTCTCCACAATGTGGCCAACACTTACCACTTGTCTTCTTGATGACAACTATTTGAACAGGTGTGAGGTGATAGCTCAACGTTGTTTTGATTTGCATTTCCCTAATGATTAGCGATGTTGAGTATTTTTTTAATGTACCTGTTGGCCATTGGGATTTCTTCTTTGGAAAAATATCTATTCAGATCCTCTGCCCATATTTAAATCGGATTATTTTGGGTTTTTTGCTGTTGAGATGTATGAGTTCCTTTTATATTTCGGGTACTAACCCCTTCTCCACTCTACAGTCTGTGAATTGTTTCTCCATTCCGTACGTTGTTTTTACATTTTCTTGATTGTGATTATGCTGTGAAGAAGCTTTATAGTTATAGTTTACAGCTATATAGCTTCATAGTTCCAATTGTTGATTTTGCTTTTGTAGCTTGTGCTATCGATGTCATATCCAAAACGCAATTGCCAAGACCTGAGTCAGGAGCTTCTTCATGTGTTCTCCCAGGAGTTTTAGGATTCAGGACTTAGGGTTAAGTCCCTAGTCCACTTTGAGGTAATATTGTGAGTGGTGCAATTTAGGGGTCCAATTTCATTTTTCTGCCTATGAGTATGCAACGTTTCCACCACTACTCATTGAAAAGACTATCCTTTTCCCATTCACAATAGCATCAAAAACAATAAAATTTTTAGGAATACATTTAAGCAAGGAAGTGAAAGAACTGTACAATGAAAACTACCAGACTTTGGTGAAAGAAATTGAAAAAGATAAAAACACATGGGGAGATATCCTGTGTTCATGGACTGGAAGAATGAATACTATTAAAATGTGCACAATCCCAAAGCCATCTCCAGATTCAGTGCAATCCCTATCAAAATTTCAATGGCACTTTTCATAGATACAGAAAAAACAATTCTAAAATTGGATGGGAGCACAAAAGACCCCAAACAGCCAAAGCAATTTTGAGAAGGAATAAATCTGGAGGCATCACACTTGCTGACTTCAAACTATATTACAGACCTATAGTAAATTATGCCAATGGGATAGTGGCACAAAATGGGCCTAGAGAACAAGGGAGCGGAATAGGTAGCCTAGAAATAAACCTCTGCATGTGAGGTCATGTAATTTTTGATAATGGAGCCAAGAACACGTAATGGCGGAAAGCATATTCTCATCAACAAATGGTACTGGGAAACTGGGTAACTCCTTCTAATGTTTTGAGGAACTTCTAAACTGTTTTCCATCATGGCTGTACTAAAATATATTCCTAGCAGCAGTGCAAAAGGATCTCCTTTTCTCCACATCCTTGTCCAGACCAGTTTTCAACTATAGCCATTCTAACAGGTGTGAGGTATTATTTCATTGTGGTTTTGATTCACATTGCCCTAACGACTAATGATGTTGAGCATCTTTTCATGTGCCTGTTGGACGTTTGTATGTCTTCTTTGGAAAAACATCTGTTAAGCCCTTCTATCCATTTCTTACTCAGATTGTTTTGTTTTTGTTTTCTTGTTATTGAGTAGTATGAGTTATTTATAAACTCAGAAGATGACTTGCTAATATTTTCTCCCATTTTACAAGCTGCCTTTTCATTTTGTTGATTATTTATTTTGCTGTGTGTAAGTTTTTAGATAGTTGTAGTCTCATTTGTTTATTTTTGCTTTTCTTGTCTTTCCTTTTGGGGTCATATCCAAAACGTCATTGCCGTGACCGATGTGAAGGAGCTTTTCTCTTATGTTTCCTTTTAGGAACTTTATGGTTTCAAGTCCTACATTTAAGTCTTTCATCCATTTGGAGTTAATTTTTGGGAGTGGTCTAAGTTGGGGGTCCAATTTCCTTCTTTTGTCTGCGGTTAGCCGGTTTTCACAACACCACTGACAGAAGAAATTATTCTTTCCCCGTAGAGTATTCTTGGTTTCCTTGTGAAGGATTAGTTTACCATATATATGCATGGGTTTCGCTGAGGGCTCTTGATTCTGTTCCATTGGTTTCTGGGTGTGTTTTAATGCGGGTATTATACTGTTTTGATTACCATAGCTTTGTGGTATAGTTTCAAATAAGGAAGCGTGATGCCTCCAGATTTGTTCTTCTTTCTCAGGATTGCCTTAGCTGTTATTTGGGGTCTTTGTGACTCTATAGATATCACTGAAATCTGGTTGATTGATGGTGCTGTTGAGGTCAACTGTGTTACTGATTTTCTGCCTGCTGGATCTGTTCATTGCTAACAGAGTGATGCTGAAGTCTCCATCTATGATGGTGGATTTGTCTGTTTCTCCTTGCAGTTCTATCAGTTTTTGTCTCACACGCTTTGATGCTCTGTTGTTAGGTACGTAGATAGTAAGGATTATTACGTGTTGGAGTATTGACACCTTTGTTATTATGGAATACCTTATCCCTGATCATTTTTCTTGTCCTAATGTCTGCTTTGTCTGAAATAATATAGGTATTCGAGGTTTCTTTTAATTTGTGTTAGCAGGATCTTTCTCTATCCCTTTACTTTTAATTTGTGTTTATACTTAAAGTGGGTTTCTTATAGGGAACATATAGTTTATTTTGTGTTCTCTGACAGTCTCCATCTCATAATGGTGTACTCAGACCATTCACATTTAGTCTGGTTATTGCTGCATTTGAATTAATATCTGTCACGTTTGTAATGGCTTTCTACTTCCTTCTTTTCTTCTTTTCTCCTTCTCTGCTTTAAACTGAACATTTAATTTTATTTCATTTTGTCTCCTTTCTTAGAGTATCAATTATAGTTCTTTCTAAAACGTTTTTAGTGTTTGTCTTAGTCTTTGCACTATATGTTTACAACTAACCTGGGTCCACTTTGAAATAACGCTATACTACTCCATGGGTCGTGCAAGTCCCATGTAACAGGATATTCGCAATTCCGCTCCTGCATTCCTTATAAAATTGTTGTCGTTCATTTCACTCATGCCTATGCCGTAATCACATCATTACTATTAATTTGAACAAACTTTTACCTATTAGGTCAATTAAGAATAAGAAAAAGAAAAGATTTATCTACCTTCATTGATTCCTTCACCAATGCTCTTCTTTACTTTATATAGAGTCGAGTTTCTGACCTATATCATTTTCCTTCTCCCTGAAGCACTTCTTTTTTCTTTTTTTTTTACTTTTTATTAAGATTTTGATAATTTACAACCTTGTGAAATTTCAGTTGTACATTGTTAGTCATGTTGTAGGTGCTCCGCTTCACCCTTTGTGCCCTCTCCCCACCCCCCCTTTCCCTTGGTAATCACCAATCAGTTCTCTTTGTCTCTATGTTCACTTCCACGTATGAGTGGAGTCATACAGAGTTTGACTTTCTCTATCTGGCTTATTTCACTTAACATAATACCTTCAAGGTCCATCCATGTTGTTGTGAACGAGACGATTTTATCTTTTTTATAGCTGAGTAGTATTCCATTGTGTATATATACCATAATCTTCTTTATCCAATCATCTACGAGGTTGATGGATGTTTAGGTTGCTTCCACATCTTGCCTATTGTAAATAATGCTGCGATGAACATAGGGGTGCATGGTGATTTTGGAATTGCTGATTTCAAGTTCTTTGGATAGATACCCAGTAGTGGGATGTCTGGGTCGTAAGGTATTTATATTTTTAATTTTTTGAGAAATCTCCATAATGTTTTCCATAGTGGCTGCACTAGTTTGCATTCCCACCCGCAGTGTATGAGAGTTCCTTTTTCTCCACAACCTCTCCAACATTCATCACTTTTTGTGTTGGTTATTTTTGCCATTCTAACAGGTGTAAGATGATATCTTAGTGTAGTTTTGATTTGCATTTCCCTGATGACTAGTGATGGTGAGCATCTTTTCATGTGTCTATTGGCCATCCATATATCTTCTTTGGAGAAATGTCTGTTCATGTCCCCTGCCCATGTTTTGATTGGGTTGTTTGATTTTTTGTTGTTGAGATGTTTGAGTTCTTTATATATTATGGAGATTAACCTTTTGTCAGATAAATAACTTGTAAATATTTTTTCCCAACTCGTGGGCTGTTTGTTTTTTTCAATCCAGGTTTCCCTTGCCTTGAAGAAGCTCTTTAGTCTGATGAAGTCCCATTTGTTTATTCTTTCTATTGTTTCCCTCGTCTGAGGAGTTATGGTGTCCGAAAAGATCCTTTTGATACTGATGTCAAAGAGTGTACTGCCTATATTCTCTTCTAGAAGACTTAGTGTTTCAGGTCTAATCTTTAGGTCTTTGATCCATTTTGAGTTTATTTTTGGGAACGGTGAAGAAGAATGGCCAATTTTCCTTCTTTCACATGTGGCTGTCCAGTTTTCCCAGCACCGTTTGTTGAAGAGACTTTCTTTCTCCCTTGTAGGCTCTCAGTTCCTTTGTCAAAGGTTAGTTGTCCATAGATGTGTCGTTCTATTTCTGGGCTTTCAATTCTACTCCATTGATCTGTGCACCTGTTTTTTGCACCAGTACCATGCTGTTTTGACTACTGTAGCTTTGTAGTATGCTTTGAAGTCAGGGATTGTGATGCCTCCAGCTTTGTTCTTCTTTCTCAGGATTGCTTTAGCAATTCAGGGTCTTTTGTTGCCCCATATGAATTTTAGGATTCTTTGTTCAATTTCTGTAAAGAATGTCATTGGGATTCTGATTGGGATAGCATTGAATCTGTAGATTGCTTTAGGTAGTATGGACATTTTAACTATGTTTATTCTTCCAATCCATGCGCATGGAATGTCTTTCCATTTCTTTATGTCGTCATTCATTTCTTTCAGGGAAGCCTTGTAGTTTTCATTGTATAGGTCTTTCACTTCCTTGGTTACATTTACGCCAAGGTATTTTATTCTTTTTGTTGCTATTGTGAATGGGATTGAGTTCTTGCGTTCCTTTTCTGTTATTTCGTTGTTGGAGTATAGAAATGCTACTGATTTATGAATGTTGATTTTGTATCCTGCAACTTGCTGTAGCTGTTGATTACTTCTAATAGTTTTCCCATGGATTCTTTGGGGTTTTCTATATATAAGATCATGTCGTCTGCAAACAGCGAGAGTTTCACTTCTTCATTGCCTATTTGGATCCCTTTTATTTCTTTTTCCTGCTGAATTGCTCTGGCCAAAACCTCCAGTACTATGTTGAATAAGAGTGGTGAGAGTGGGCACCCTTGTCTTGTTCCCGTTCTCAGAGGGATGGCTTTCGGTTTTTGCCCATTGAGTATGATGTTAGCTGTGGGTTTGTCATATATGGCCTTTATTATGTTGAGGTACTTTCCTTCTATACCCATTTTATTGAGAGTTTTTGTCATAAATGGGTATAGGATCTTGTCGAATGCTTTCTCTGCGTCTCTTGAGATGATCATGTGGTTTTTGTTTCTCATTTTGTTAATGTAGTGTATCACGTTGATTGACTTGCGGATGTTGAACCATCCCTGTGTCCCTGGTATAAATCCCACTTGATGATGGTTTATAATCTTTTTAATGTATTGTTGTATTTGGTTTGCCAAACTTTTGTCGAGGATTCTTGCATCTATGTTCACCAGTGATATTGGCATGTAGTTTTCCTTCTTTGTGTTGTCCTTGTTAGGTTTTGGGATCAGGGTGATGTTGGCTTCATAGAATGTGTTAGGGAATGCTCCACCTTCCTCAATTTTCTGGAATAGTTTGAGAAAGATAGGTATTAAATCTTCTTTGAATGTTTGGTAGAATTCTCCAGAGAAGCAGTCTGGTCCTGGGCTTTCATTTTTGGGGAGATTTTGGATTGCTGTTTTGATTTCTTTGCTTGTGATTGGTTTATTCCGATTCTCTATTTCTTCCTGCTGAAACACTTCTTTTAATATTTTGTGTATGGCATGTCTGCTGGCAAGCAGATCCCTCAGTTTGTTTGAGAAACTTTTCAGTTCCTCTTTCCTTTTGAAGGATGGCTTCACTGGATGTAGAATTCTCCTCTTCTCCTGCGTGTCTTCTAATGAGAAGGGCACTGTAATTCTTACCCTTTTTGCACTAAAGGCTTTAGCTCCTCTTGGCTCTTTCAAGAGTCTCTCTGTCTTTGGGTTTCTGCAGTTTGAGTATATGCCTAGATGTAGATGTTTTGGTATTGGTTATTTGTGGTGATCTCTGAGCTCCCTGGATCTGTGTTTTGGCATCTGTCATCCCTTTGGGAAAGTTCTCAGCTATTGTTACTTCACATATTTTTCTTCTCCTCTCTCTTTTTCTTTTCCTTCTGTTATTTCCATTGTGGATAGGTATTACTTTTGTAATTGTCCAAAATTTTCCATATCCTGTTTCCCCCACACACCCCCATTCTCTCTTTTTGCATTTCAGTTAGGAAAGTTTCTATTGGTGTATGTGCAGATTCCAAGATCCTTTCCTCAGCCTTGTCCATCAAAGGCATTCTTCACTCTCTTACAGTGTTTCTGGTTTACAGCATTTTCTTGTTTCTTTCTTACCACTTCCTCTCTCTTCTTACATTCCTCATCTGTTGTTGCATGTTGTCCGTTTCTTCCATTATTGTCCTTAGCATATTAATCACAGTAATTTTAAATTCTAAGTCTGATAATTCCAAAATCTCTGCCATATCTGAGCAGGGTTCTGATGCTTGCTCTGTCTCTTCTGACTGTATTCTCTCTTGTCTCTAGCATGTCTTGTTTTTTTTGACAGGTGGACATGATGTACCAGATAATAGAAAGTGAGGTAAATAGGCCTTTAGCTTGAGGTGTCATGTTAACCTGGCTAGCGTTCTGGCTGTGTGTCTAGTCTCTACTGTAGTGGCCACTGTACATGACAGGGCATCAGATTCCTCTAATGTCCTTATTTTTTGTCTCCTCTCTTGCCTTGAGCTTCTTTATGAACTTTTTCATATGGTCTGTACCCTGTGGCTTTTCTGCTTTCATTAGTGGGTCATAACATATTAGAAACTATCAATCTAAAAAAAAAAACCTCGCTCTTGGCTCACTGGAATGATGATAAAAACCACCAGGGCATCAGTAAGAACTTCTTTGTTTTATAGCTGCTGTGGGATTTATTCCATCAGGAAAACAGGTAGCGCTAAACTGGAGTTTGGTAAGGGTTCAGGGTGTATACAGCACGTATTTCTGTTTAAGAGCTCTGATGCTTTACATGGGCTGGACTGAACTTTCAGAAGTGTAGTCTATGTAAAGAATATTACAGACACACTAGGTTTTGTCTATAGTCGCCTCCCTAACCATGGACTTCATGTCTTCTTTGCCATAGGAAGTGGAGAGGCTGCCGGTTTTTAAGCCTGTGCCTTTGTCCTCACAAGCCCTGGGTGGACTGAGTGGGAGTCAGGTACACAGGTTGAAGATGCTTTATCCGGGACTCCTCTTAGTATTGTCATAAGTGCTCCTTTATCTTTCTCATTCCTGTTTCTAATGTGGATACTCCCAAATTAGTTCTAGGTGATAATGTTTTACTTCTGCTGAGAATGATCTTTTATTTCCCTGACCTCTTTCTTTATTTAGGAGATATTTTACTTTTTAGAGTATTTGGAAAATACTGTATATTTCAATGAATATTTCCCCATATATAAAGCCTGCCATCTGACATTGCTTAAATTGGTACCTCTGCAATAAAGAGAAAATAAATTTTTCTTTAATTTGTATGTTCTACATGCGCTTTGCTGCTCCTTACTTTATTCCTAGGAGTTACCCAGTAGAATTGAACTAATTAGCCATTTTTATTTCTATTGAAACACTAGAAAAAAGTGTTTGTGGCACATGGAATTTGTAGTTAACTTGGTCCTCCTAAGCATTTTTATAAGAACTGCCTAGCCTAAGTCCGGGCTCTGCAGTGAGGGTGGTCTCTGCCCAACAGGGAGAGCAGAGTCCTCCCTTGTCACCCATGGGGAAGAAACGGAAAGAGCCAGGTGCTGCTGAAGAAGCTGGAACGTAATTTCCAGTTAAACGTCACTTTTTAATTTTTATTTTAAAATCACATGAATCAAGTTAGACTATGACCAAATATGGCTTATTTCAGCAATGAGGCTAGTCAGATATTAGAAAATCTATCATCGTAATCCGTTGTGTCACCAAAATGAAGGAGAAAGTCCCACGATTGCATAAATAAATAGAGAAAAGTAATTTGGTAAACTTTAGCCAGAATTTCTAATAGAAAGTCTAAGTAAAATAGAAATAGAAAAAAAATTACCTCAATGTAATACTCGGTTTCCAAAAAACTGACAGCAAAGGGTACACTAAGTAGCAAAAGACTCAAACTATTTTGAGTAAAGCTGGGACTATACAGACTTTCCTACGATTTCATTATTATTTGACATTGTTTCAGATATTCTAGATCTGACCTGTTCAATAGGGTAGCTATTAGTCACATGTCGCTATTTACATCTAAAGTAATTAAACTTCAATAAAATTTAAGTGTTTCTCAGTCTCACTAGGCACACTGAAAGTGCCCTACAGCTACGTGTGCCTAGTGGCTACTGTGTTAGCACAGCTGTAGAACATTTCCATCATCAGAAAACTCCATGGGCCATGCTGTTCTAGAGAATGAAGTCAGAGAAGAATATCTGTATGTATAGTATGAAAGATGAGATTAAATGATCCATCTCTTTTGGTTAACATATGTTTATATACGTAGACAACCCAGGAGATTTTAGTAACCAAAATGTATAATGAATGAGCCAATTTAGATCCAACATAAACACACAACAATGAATAATTTTCTGTGTTATAGCTGTATACACCTAGAAAGGGAAATGAGACAAACATTACATTTACAAGAGCTGAAAAAACAACTCACAAGCCAGACACAGAAATAGATCTACTGCCTGATTTCACTTATGTGTGGAATCTAAAGTAGTCATACTCATAAAGGCAGAGTGGAGTGGTGGCTGGGTCTAGGGGGGTTGGCGGGAAATGGGGAGACGTGGGTCAAAGGGTACAAAGCTCCAGGGCTGTAGGATGAACACGTGCTGGTGATTTAATGCCCAGCATGGTGACTGCAGTTCACAATCCTGAAATTTGCTGAGAGTTAATCTTCAGTGTTCTCAGCACAAAAAAATCATAACTGTGTCAGGTGTGGATATGTTAATGAGCTTGATTCTGGTAATAATTTCGCAAAGTATACATACATCAAAACATCGCCTTGTACTCTTTCTAGTGAAGACCACGTACCCAGAATCTCCAGAAAAGAGGAGAGACTTATTCCACTATAAACATTAAAAGTGTATTTTTAGAAAGAGAAATATAAATCAGTTTATCCTGATATTTCCACTTCAGCATTAAGACTAAAGAGTTTGTTGTCAACTTCCTTAATTTTATATTCATATCTCTTTTATGCTGAAATCTCAGTTGCTAATTGCATTAACATAATTATTTCTTTACTTTCTTCTACGATATATATCTTACAGTTTAAAAATAACAATTCCAGTATTATTACTAACAAATATGATTATTGAATGTCATTTACAATTTCTTTTGGATTCCTTTTGTCTTTGGGGTATCTCCTACCAGTTTTGTGCAATTGCAGTGCCTTAAGAAACCTGGAATAATTCTCTCTGTTGCTCCTGCCAACAGCTGACTTATATTTAAGAGTCATTTGTTGTATTTTTTTTCATGTTTTAGGAATTTTTTGGTGTAATTTTTATAATTATGAAAATAATTCCAAAGTGAAAATGATGAAACACATTCGGAGAAGTCTAGCTTCCCCTCCTGACCCCCAACCACCTGTTCCTTCTTCTTAGAGGTAACCATTTTTATTAGGTCTTAGTTTCTATTTCCATTGTTTATTTTGAAAACATAAACAAGTAGTCATATCTGGTCTTATATTGCCCCTTTGTTTCGTGAAAAGTACCTCCTGTAACACTGTCCTGAACCTTGCTCGTTCCCGTCCTGGTGTGTCCTGGAGATCAGTCCGTAGCAGTATATGGAAACCTTCCTCATTTCCTTTGACAGCTGCATGGGGTTCCATTGCTCCAATGCACCATATTTTATCCAGGAAATCTTTTATGATGGACTCTTGCTGGCAAAAGTGATTGCTGCTGGGTGTGTGGGAAAAAAGTACTCCGAAATAATAGGAAATATCTATTTTGGCCTCTGCTCCCAGTTCCTGGCACAGAGCTCCTGAAACCTTGTGCCCTCCTAAATGATGGAAGCACCAGTAGCATCTTCTGTTCTAGCATTTGTTCTTTGAGCCTGGGTCCTGACACAGAGCCCCTGAATCCTTTGTAATTTCCTGGGTGATAAGAGCATCACTTGTTCTAACGAGGTGACTCTTCGTGGGTTCCTGAATAACTTCAGGATCTGAGCTCATCACCAGAAAGGCCAAGGGGTGATGAGAAGTTTGGCACTTTCAGTCCTACCCCATCCTCCAGGAAGGGCAGAGGGTCAGGAAATGGAATTAGTGTCCATCAGACCTATGTGATGACGCCTCCATAAAAATCCCACTAGTACAGGGTTTGGAGAGCTTCTGAGTTGGTGAACACGTTTACACACCAGGAGGGTGGCACATCCCAAACCCACGGGGACAGAAGCTCCTATGCTCAGGGCCTTTCCTGACCTCGCCCTCTAAATGTCTTCATCTGGCTCTTTATCCACATCCTTTATTATGCCCTTTAATAAACCCGTAAATGTAAGTGTTCCCTGAGTTCTGTGAGCCATTCTAGCAAATTGTCACACCCAGGGAGGGGGTCATGGGTGCCCCAGTTGATAGCTGGTCAGTCCGAAGTGCAGGTGACAACCTGGCCCTTTTCAACTAGCGTCTGCAGTGGGGCCAGTCTCGTGGGACTGAGCCCTTAACTTGTGAGCTGTGGTGCCCACTCTAAGTAGTCAGCGTTAGAACGGAGTTGAATTGGGGAAGCCCAGCTGGGGTTGGAGGATGGCTTGGTGTGTGGAGCACTGCCGGGGTCCAGCCTCGGCAGAGTCCAGGTTCCCGCGGGAGAGACGGCGTCGGCGAAAACCTGAGGGAGGGGGAAATAAAGAGGACGTGAGACTTGGGTTGGTGTTAGCAAGTCCACCTTTACTGTGCACAAGTGTCGTTTATATATTTTTCAGGATTAGTACAGAAATGGTTCTACGAATATTCTCAGAGAGATAAGGAAGTAAAAAACGAGCACAAGAATATTTATTAGCATTCTATTCTATAGAGCATAAGGTTAATGGTAGTCTTCTCCGCAGTTAACTAGTGTTTGTTGTCTCTAAGCTAAAGGAGATAGGTACCTAGACACCTGTTGTAATTCATGGCAAAGTTAAATCAAAGAGAGAAGGTCCAGGCCTCCGGACAGGACAGCAGTCCGTCTGGTTGCATCCTGGTGGAGCCATCCCTGCCTCCCTCAGTCATTTACGCCATTAGTGTAGATGGTTAATGGGAACAAAAGGCGACTCCAGGGGGTCTTATCCCCAGGGCTATCTGCATTCTCAGCGGGCAGTTAAACATCTTTACTTTTTCCGCGCCCTTTAGGGGGTGGAAGCATTCCTTTGTCTTTTAGATTGTAGAGCTAACAGTCCTTTAAGCACACTGCCGGAGTAAGTATCAGTTTGTTAGTAAAGTAAAGGGCTGAAAAGCTAAGCTAAACTATATATCTTCAGGAGTAAAAAACAGAAATAAGTATAAACATAACCTTACTAGAAAGCGTGCATATAATTCAGAAAATATCAGGGGTGTCGGCCGGCCATTCTTCGCCGAGGGGCCTTCTTGCACCCCTCGGCCATTCTACTCATCAATCATTTATTATTTATTGCTTTTAGGAGAAAACCTCTATAACATTTTAACAGAAAGCAGAAGGTCCAGAATAATATGTAGATACTTGTTGATCATCCAATTAACCAACCAACTTAGAAGGACGATGCATATATATTTAGACAAAGAACTGGAGGGAGAAGGAAACATTAAGCAGACAGAGGCCATAAACCTAATTCGACATCTTATCTGGGCAGGATTCCTTTCTGATTGTCTCAAATGGGACTGTGTGCTCCTCCAATAATTAACTGAAAAATATCTTGAAAGTTACCTGCAGGTGGTCACATTCTCTTACTATATCTAATTTTCCCAGGAGGTAGTGCCTCCCAAGCGGCCACCCAAAGGAGTGAAAACTGGAGGTTAAGAAAGGAAAAGGAATGAAGGGCAATTAGAAGCAGCACAGGTTTCAGAACTATGTGAGGGGCTGGCCGGTTATTCTTCACCAAGGGGCGACCCTGCACCCCTCGGCGTTAATCGGCTGGACCCTGTCAAACAGCCGATCAAATGATGTAGCCACGGCTCCCAGCAGAGCACCCACACATCTGGCATCAGGAGTGCTGTGTGGCAGTGGAGTGAGAGTCAGGAGGCACGTGGGAGGAAGAGTGTTTTTTCTGTGCAGGCACTCTCACACATTGATGGGAGAAATATTTAGTATTACAGCCATGGTAAGCAATCTGGTGAGAGGTATTGAAGATTTTAAAGATGTATATAATAATGTCTCATCTTTCCAAACAGTCAATGATCAAAAAAACGTAACTACTTTATGTGTCTATCTGTCTATCCATCTGTCTGTCTAGGTGTATCTCTGTATGGGGAAAATAAAAAGATACGTATTAGGTTGTTGAGATGTGGGGCGGGGGTAGAAGTGGAGAAGACTTAGGGTAACCCAGAAAAAGCAAAAGAAAAAAAGGCTGTGGTTGATCAATAAAGCACG
>NW_025794334.1:0-3129 GCF_021613505.1 Equus quagga | reverse complement strand
TGCCCTTCGCAGCCGCACGCCCAGGCCGTGCCCTTTCGGGCGGCTTCTCCTCCTTGGCTTTCCTCAGCAAGCCCTCCTCCAGCGGACACGCGCATCCGTTTCGCCAACGCCCCTTTACCCTCCCTCTGTAGCCGGCTCTCTGGCCCCTCGTGGCTGTGGCTGTGCTCCTCGCCTGGAGCCAGGGCTGCGGGGAGGGGCGATAGGGCAACAGGTGAGAGCCCCAAGGGCGGAGGGGGGGGCGGGAAGGGGATGGCCCTGGCCTTTTGCAAGTCGCCAGCCGGGGATGTCCGGCCGCTAGCAAGCCCAGGCTTGTGCGCGGCTCTTTTGCCACCAAAGGGGCTTCAATCACCCCGCGTGTGTTGGGCCCCGTCATTTCCGGGAAAAGCAGTGCTCCACCTTTGGAGGCGTGCACCCTTCGATAGCTCAGCTGGTAGAGCGGAGGACTGTAGCCTGGACACGTGTGGACATCCTTAGGTCGCTGGTTCGATTCCGGCTCGAAGGAGGTGCCTGACAGCTTTTGCCCCATCCTGCATCAGGAGGGGCGCTAGCGCCCGGCGCCCAGCCCCACCGCTGCTGCCCCTGCCCTTGGGCCCCCCTGCAGCATCGCAGCCGCCTCCCTCTCCCAGGCCAAAGCCAGGAAAGCCTCTCCCTTCCACCGACACAGGGACTGGACGGGACGGGACGGGACGGGACGGGCCGGGCCGGCCTGCTGTCACCAGGGAGCACACGTGCACCTCCTGCCCGCACTACACACACACACACACACACACACATGCCCTTTATCTCATAATCCGTCCCACCTGCTCCCGCCATTCGGGGCGGCCCCCACCAAATGCCTCGCCCTTTCCCCTTTTCTTCACCCAGCCCTTCTGCTCCCACTCCCGCTTCCCAGCGCCGCCTCTGCCACCACCCCACCGCTTTGCTCCGTATACCTGCACAGCAAGCTGCCTGCCACACAGGTGGGCCCTGGAGAGCCATCCACGGCGAGCTCCGGAGGCCGACCAGCAGGCACGCTGTCACCCCGTCGCGCTGGGCACCCACGGCCCTGGGGCGTCCTTCTTGAACACTCGGCCTCTCCATCTCTGTCTCCTGCTCCGCCTCCTCCTGGGATGCTGCTCTCACCGTCTCTCTTCTGTCGAGCCCACCCGCAGTCTCTCTAGCTCTCTTGCTCTCTCAGTCTCTCCATGCCCCCCCTTCTGTCTTTCTTTCGTGAGGAAGATTTTCCCTGAGCTAACATCTGTGCAAATCTTCCTCTACTTTCGACGTGGGATGCTGCCACAGCATGGCTTGATGAGCAGTGTGTAGTTCTGCACTGGGATCCTGGCCTGCAAACCCCTGGCTGCCGAAGTAGAGTGGGCGAACTTAACCACTATGCCACTGGGCGGCCCACAGTATGGTACATCCTTTGTCAAAATATATTGTTAGTAATGAAAAAATAAGGTGGAGAACACTGTGTATAGGATGCTACTATATGTGAGGTAAAATGGAGGTGATTCACACAAACACACACAAACCTTTTTACATACCCATAAGCTTATATATGTTTACAGGCTTGGATATTATGTATAGACTGTGTTAGGATACAATGCAAATGAATACTTGTTGCTTTTATAAATGAAACTGGCATCTGAAAGACAAAGATTAGAGGAAGATATCTTTTCCTGTATATTGTATACCCTTCCCTAATGTCTGAGTTTACACTTTTACGATATGCATGTACTATCATTATCTATCTATCTATCTATCATCTCCTCACGGAGAACCTTTGCTCTTGGAGCAGAAAAGTTACGAGCTCTGCCGAGACTCTCTCACTCCTCCCCTCGTTCTCCTCTGTCTTCACTCCACTGTTGGAGGCTCATGGCACACAGTGGAAGCTCATTAGACCTGTCTGTTGCTCCCGTTTTGTTTTTGGAAAGGAGTGCGACTCTCCCAAGGTAACAGGTAGAATGAAACACAGCTTGGGGGAGTTTGCTACGAAAGGGTAAAAATCTTGTGCTTTCAGACCTAATTCTGCTTTGAGATACTTAAATCTTATGGGTCTATTTCTTTGTTGTTTTCCTTAGGGCTCGAAAAGGCTTTTAAAAGATAAAGCCGGTCTCAGCCTTGCTAAGTAGAGCCGAGAGGGAAAGATCTGCCGCCCTCTGGGCTTGCGAGGAGCCAGCAGCATCGCGCCCCCTGCCGGCCAGTGAGGGGGCCGCACCTCCCCGGAAGAAGAGGGCGGGGCCGCCAGAGAAAGACGCATCCAACCTGGATCAGGATCGGCGCCTCTGGGAGTTTTACTGGAGCAGCTAGTGAATAAATTGGCTCCGCGATTCAGAGAGCATCAACCTAGGGTGGGATCAAGGCTGGCCGATCCCCCACGCCCACACCCCGCAATGCGCACGCAGCGAAGATTGCTCAGGTGAAAGGCGAACTAAGGGAAAGCTGGAAAAGAGCCAAGTCAGCCTAGGAAGTCTCAGGGGCCCCTGCACTCATCTGGCAGGAAGGGCAGTTGCGCTGGAGGAGAGAGAGCAGCTCTTCTCCCGTGGTCCACCCATGTCTCCTCACTCCCACCCCCTGCCACATGAGGCGCCCTGAGAGAGCTGGCGGGCTGGGGTCAGTGAGGGGTGGAGATTCTGGGAAGAAGTCGAATGAGGGGGAGACCACAGAAGGCAATCCAGTTAGGGCGCTGGGGTCACCAGACCGCCTGTAGGGCCTCGTGGCCTTGGAGTCCTGCCGTCCAGAAGAACCACCTGGTTCTGCAAAGGCCGCGCAGATGCTCTGGGAACAGATCCTAGACCTGTGAGGACAGTCAGGGAGCCAGGACCCGGGGATACCATGCCCTGGGTGATCTCGAGTTTTCAGAGGCTCAAGTGTCAGTTGTCCACTGCAGGATTCTCAGACCACGGAGGTGTGGCGCTGTATGTGTCATTTATCCTTCCTAGGCTCTGGGGAATGAAGGTCTTGGAGCGCTGGCAGCCCCTGGAGACCATTCCCCTGCGCTGCGTCGTCACGTGGCCGTGCTGACGGGACCCATGCAGGATCCTGGGCCTCAGGTAGTCTTGAGGGCGCTGTACAAGCCCAGGGCCTGGAGAAAATAGTTTGATCTAGTAGCAGAACTGGAGGATGGCCCATGTCAGAACCACGTTT
>NW_025794333.1:0-1134 GCF_021613505.1 Equus quagga | reverse complement strand
AGCACCGAGGGACATGATGGACCCAGGGCAGGCAGCAACCACCCTGGCGCCGAGGAATAATATTTTGATCATAAATGCTTTCTATCGAAAGATTAGAGATGAAAAGGGGGAAATGACAAATAAAAATGGCAAGCAATAGGGTATATTGGAGTATATGAGGAAGACATTTGGTATAAACCTAATTTGGCCTGACTTTGCTTATTCCAAAAGGGCCTGACTGTGGCTGTTGAGCACGCATTGTATATCTGCTCAGACATTTCCTGTGGCCAGAACAAAGGCCCTTGAGAAAAAGGTGCATCTTTGACCCCACATTAGCATTTCCTTAGGGATAAGCATTTTTCCTTAGGCTAGGAACTGATTGCTGCACTCACCTTTGACCACCCAGCTCACCTGTGACCACTCAGCTGGAGACAACAGACTGCCACCCTGCTGTGTTCACTGAGACAGAAGACCTACCTGCTGTTTCCATCAATCGCTGTGCCGACAGAGCAGTCTCGCGACTGTTGTAAAAGGGACATTTCAATCCTATGTGAAACATCCTCTCTGGGGGTATATAACCAGTCTGTGCACCCCACTTCTTTGGTGCCCTTTCTTCCTTCGGGAAGAAAGGCCCCGGGTTATAATCCTCAGATTTAAGCTCAGAATAAACTCACCCAAATTTTCATTTATAGATTGGTTATGGATTATTTTTCGTCGACAATAGAAACTAATCTAAATGTTTGTCAAGTTAATGTGATATAAAATAATCTTTGGTAAATAAAAGCTTGTCTAAGTTTGTTGAGTTAATTAAAATAGGCATGTCCTGAGAGTTCCCAGCATAAAATAGTAAACTTGTTTTACCTAGCTTTACTAAAAATCAAACAAGTTTACATTATCTCTGCTACAAAATTTGTCAGCAGAAAAGTGACGGCTGCCTTTGTCTAATGTCTCATGACGTTTTTGTAGGTAATGTAAACAAAATTATTAGGAACAAGTAAATGATGTAAGTAAGATAAAAGTTTTTAGCTGAACTTTTTAATAATAGTCATGTGTTATGGTATAAGTACTTAAAAATAACTTCAAAACCTCTTGGTAACTTGAAACCTCAGAGTTTTACTAAATTAAGCTAAATGCTAGAAATTTATTGAGTATCTT
>NW_025794332.1:27324-37383 GCF_021613505.1 Equus quagga | reverse complement strand
ATACTTCATCAGAAATTTTGTTTGTAATCCTCTGGCCAATTCCAGTGGCCAAATATCTTCCCTTTCCTCTCCCGACCTTCCAGCCAAGTAAAATTCCAGTGAGCAACTCCACAGCACTCTCCTCCTGCCCTCCCCAGCTCCAACCAGCAGATCTGTGGGTGTGTGCCGGAGAATGCCAGACTGTGGCAGTGTGGAGAAGAGCTTCCTCCTGCTTTATCGGAGGTTGAGCTCTCCAAGGGCAATCAACTGGAGCAGGCCAGGGTTTCATCACAGTCATAGCAGGCGCATACGCCCAGCTCTCTGCACTACAGTTCTTTTACCACTTTCCCGACCAAGAAATGCTCAGGACACTGGCACAAAGTTGCTCAGAGAGCAAGCAGCAAGTGAAGTGGAAAAAGATTAAACTTTTAAAAATAGGATTTATAAAACTCCTCTTTTCAACCTGGACTATCTAAATCTTAGATTAACAAGACAATCGTATGAATTGATCCCAGTAGGAAGTGTGTTATCAATCAAAATAGGATGAAACCAGTGTTTCTGTGTCGCTCTCACTGAGGGTTAGCCTGGCTTATGCTTTGTAGAGCTTTTAAGAGTTTGCATGGGGAAACTCTATCAAAACTCCTGGCTCAAGAAAGCTGATGGCCCTGGTGAGAAAAATATGCTCCTGACCAGAATCTCTCGTGGGTCCTGATGCCCAACAGCGTGCCCATGGCTAACACCTGACAGAGCCCACTATGTGGGTACAGAGTTCTAAGCAGTTTCATGCATTAACTCACTGAATGCTCACTTCAGTCCTATGAGTAAAAACTGTTATCCCCATCTGATGAGGAAGCTAAGAGGCAGGGTTACCCGAGGTCACACAGCTAGTCAGTAACAGAAGCAATCAGCAAATGCTCTGTCAAAGAACCTGGGCCCCACGGTGGTAAAAATAAACCAGCCCACTTTTTGAACAGAGGAAATGGCAGGATCACAATAGAACATCCCTGAAGTATGTCAGTAAGTCTAGACACCTACTGCTACCCAGAGGGAACCAGAGTCTGCAGAATCCTTAACTGCCAGCAGGTTGGAGTTTTGTGGGTGGACAGTAATCCGTGGTAGACAATGCTGACAGGAGCTGGTACGTCACATTTGCCAGTGGACACAGGGCTTACAGTGATTCCTAGGGATGGGTGAGAAAACCAACCTGGATTACTGTAGCTGTGACCCTGATTATGTGCACCTACCACTGTCCCCTGTCACTGGGCGCCCAAGGGAAGCTGACCGGAGCCAGTAAGAAGTGGATCTGTGGTACCCACAGTGGGCTTGTAATGGAATCTTCCTTCCAAGGCAGGAGGTCTCCCTACTGCCCTGTGCTCCTCCTCGCAAAGGAGCAGCATGGGGCTGGCAGGCAAGGCTGCCATGACCCTTACCACTTGAGTGTCTTCAGCTAGCACTGATGGAGCACGTTATGTGCCATGCAAGCTCCAGACATGCCTCATTTCATCCTCACCATGACCCTGTGAGAGCTCCGTGCCCAGCTATACCTGCATTGTACGGATGAGGCTCAGAGAGGTGAAGTAGGAGACCCACAGTCAAACAGCTGTGAATGGAGAAAATGGACACAACTTCACTGGTCCCCAAGCTCAGGCTATAAGCCCCTGCTGCGTGTCCCAGAGCGAGGGGAGAAACGCTGCCCAGACTCAGGCAGCGGCTCCTGCCATAGGGCCGCGTCTCCTGCGCAGGTGGCCTCACTCTTCTGTTCTCTTCCTAGGAAGCTATATGGCACCACTCCTTCTTCCAGGGGGAAAGGAAACTGGAATATGGAAATGTTGACGAAGCATTTAAAGTGGTTGATCAAATTCTTGAAGGTAAAACGATCTGAAAAAAAGGGTGAGCGGGGGAAGCGACCCTGGAGGCCTTCTAAGCGTGTCTAGTCTAGAGCTGCCTTTGCTCTCGAGAAATCAGCTCAGAAACAGGCACCTCGTTCACAGATGGGCTTCCCTCTGCCGTGAGCGTGTGTGTGTGTGTGCGTGAAGAGCTCAGCAGAGAGACGAGGTGGGAGGCCCAGGCTTTGCCCCTGGCAGCCCCCCCGCACTGACCACCTGCCCCGCCATGGCCCCGGTCACACAGCAGCTGCTGAGCGACAGAGGTGGTGGTGGAGTCGGTAGCTTTGTGTCAGGACCTCCAAAGCCCACGTTTCCTTCTCTTTCCTCCTGTCTCCCCTGACTTCTCCCTCCTCCCTCCCTTCCCTCTCTGCTTTCTCCCTTCTTGTCTCCCCTTCCCTTTCTCTGGCCCGCCCTTCCTTCCGGACTTCCTTCCATTGTGTATATGTGTAATTAAAATTAAATTTTCCTCTGAGAAAATAGTTGATGTGAACTTTCCAATAAAAATTTTGTAGCTTTTTATTTAGAAATAATTTTAAATTTACAGAAAAGTTGCAGAAACCTTAAAGAAATTCCTAATTACCCTTCACCCAGAATCCCCAATTATTATTTTGCACTTGCTTTATCATTCTCTTTCTCTCTCTCTCTCTATATATAAATATCCATTTTTTTTCTGAGCCATTTGAGAGTAAGTTACAGATACGCTGCCTCTTTACCTCTAAATACTACAGTGTTTATTTCCTAGGAACAAGGGTATTGTCTTACATAAACATACAGTTATCAAAATCAAAATATCAGCACTGACGCAATGCTATTATTTAATCTACAGACCTAATTCAAATTTTGCGATTTGTCTCAATAATGTCCTTTATAGCAGGAAAAAAAAGGATTTACTGTAGGTCTTAACCGATCAAGTTCCCGCTGTGCTCTGCTGTCACCCATGCTGTGGAAGACCTGCCATCCAAGATCTGATTTCCCCAGAGGCATTGCTGGGTGGGCGTGGGCGTCTGTCCCATATCTGAGGGCAGGAAGTAAAGCATTTGATGTTGTCTGTCTTGAAGTGAATTTCCGGGACATTGGCCTCTAGGTGGTAGTTAGAAACTACCGTCTCCCTAGTTTTTCTTTCCACCTTTGATCCCAAGCTCAGGAAGAGTCCGAAGACGTACCAGCCCCAAACATAGAGCCAGAGTCAGCCCGCCCACATGAGCTCAAAGCCACCATGTTTCTTAGCTCCACGGCTGTGTTAAACCTGAAGCTGGTCACAGCTCACTGGATGATGGCGTCTGTAAGCTGTAGAAAAGACACCGTGCGCCATCACCTGCTGGTGTTCTTCGGCGCCCTGTCTTATTAGCTGTGGGACTTGCAGGGCACTTCTCAGGGCTCAGTCTCCTTGTCTTAAAATTGTATGGATAAAGTGATACTGATCCCAGAGATCCGTTATGAAGGTCATAAGAGAGAATATGTGTGGGTGTTTGGCACAGAGCTTGACACACAGCAAGAGATCCATAATGGTGAGTGATGATTATTATTACGTTTAGTGTTTTGTTGTTGTTCTTGAGCTAATACACTGGCAGGCATCCGTTCATCAAACCTAGGGTTTCCCAGTTTTCCTCACTGTGAGATGTTTATGAGACCTGCCTGCAGAATCCTGTGCCCTTTCTTGCAATTCTGGAGTTGGAGGATCCGGGTGGCCCAGGAGTCTGTTTCTGACAGCTTTTCACGGCACTCCTGGTGCTTCTTGCTTGGGATCAGTAAAATGTGGCACTCTCCAGGGGTGAGCTTGTCTTGTGGGAGAAGAGAGGAGGGGGCATTTTTAGCACAGAGTCCATGGTGTGAGCGTCTTGGAAATAGCGATGTTTGGGGTTCCCTGCACCTGTGCCATAGTATGTTCCTGCCATAATGTTTTGTGTGAGAATTCAATTGTTGTATTTTCCTTAACATCTTATTTAGTTCAGTTGGGTACTTTGTTCAATCTGTCTTTTACTAGAATTTTCCCTTCTTATAGCCCCACACCCTATTGATATGTATCAAAGTGATACAGGAGGCTTTAAAAGGGACATTTATACTGCCTGTACGTTTTCATCCTCTTGACTTACTAGTTTGAGGGTTTTTTCCCCCTTATTCTAGAATTGTCATTTGGGGTCAGAATTTTTGAATACTTATTTCACTGAGAGGTAACTCATGGAGAGTGATAATAACAGCACTCCCTCTGCCCCTAGGAAAACGGATGTTTCAAGAACAAGAGAATATTTAAAAGATAAAATATGTGGGGCATTGCGTCAAGTCTTAGACTGTGTTCTTGAAGACAGTGATATTCTTGTTTGCTTTGACCCCCGTGGAGACGTGTGTCAGCCCTCCCGGACCCTGGGCTCCTGGCGCCAGAGGGCCTTAAAGGTCACCATTTAAAATCAGATCTGCCTTCGTGTCCGGCTCTGAAGTTAGCATTCTCTGCTCTACATTGTGCTCTTCTCATTTATCTCTTTAAAATTCCGTTCGCGGGGTGGGCTTTACCCTGGAGAGTGTGGATGCCGATCTCTGGAGCAGCATTTGCAAGAGATCTAGGAGCTGAGATGGAGAGGATCTCCCCAGCCTGTCCTGCTGGGCGTGGTACAGAGCGACTGCTTCGTATCTTAATGGCTTTTTGGTCTTCAAGAGCCTCTTATTAAAATGTAAATATTCCTGGAGGCATCACTCCTAAACCGTTAGTGGGATAGCATTTTATCTCAAGGATTAGTTGAGCAAATTGATTTCCAACCAAGAGAGTTGAGAGCAACTCCTAGAGTGAGAAAGGGCGCCGTGGGTCGAGGGCTGTGGGATGGGCGGCACAGTGGAGCAGGGTTCTGACACCTTGCTGACCTTCAAGGTTTAAACAGAAACAGTTCCGTCTAATATTTTTTGGTTTTGTATTTTTTAAATGAAGTAGATGTTTAACAATTAATTCTGGCTGGATAAGTGGAAATGCTAATGCTGCAAACCGTGCATTTGAGCCTACCGACAGTGGGTCTTTTAACGTACAGTCTTTGATAAAAGCTTAAATTGAGAACGAGATCTGAATTCTTTTTTTTAAAACATTTTTTTTCCTTTTTCTCCCCAAAGCCCCCCGGTAAATAGTTGTGTATTTTTAGTTGTGGGTCCTTCTAGTTGTGGCATGTGAGATGCCGCCTCAGCATGGCTTGACGAGCAGTGCCAAGTCCGCGCCCAGGATCCTAACCGGCGACACCCTGGGCCGCCTAAGCGGAGCAGGCGAACTTAACCACTTGGATGCAGGGCATGCCCAAGAGCTGAATTCTTGACATTTTAGTTGTTACATTTTACAAATGAAGCAGAATTGGCTCATTTTTCTATACTTTTTTTTTTTTTTAGGAAGATTAGCCCTGAACTAACATCTGCCATCAATCCTTCTCTTTTTGCTGAGGAAGACCGGCTCTGAGCTAACATCATGCCCATCTTCCTCTACTTTATATGTGGGACGCCTGCCACTGCATGGCTTGACAAGCAATGCGTAGGTTCCACACCTGGGATCTGGGCTGGCGAACCCTAGACCACTGAAGCAGAACATGCGAACTGAACCGCTGCACCCCTCTATACTCTTTCTTTACTCAGAGTTTAGTTAAGATAGGAAGTGCAGACAGCAAAACAAAAGATTTCCTTGGGAATCTCCCTCAAGCAATTTGCAAATCAGTATTTTGGGGTATAATTTTTAATTTTTTAAAGTCTGCCTTCCACTTAACTTGATGCCTGGTCATAATTGTGTTCTGATTTTCCCTGTGTTTTTTGTTTTTTTCCCTGTGTTTTGAGCGGTTACTTGGTTTTCAGAATTCCTTTTTATCTGTAGTGTTCTTGAGTGTATCTCTTTGTCTGGTTTTTCTAGTGGTAGTTCTAGGTGTTAAATTGTATTTATCTATATTACAATATATCTGGTGGCAACATTTTATTACTTGAGTAAATTATAGAAAGCTTTCCTCCCTTTTCATTCCTTTACTCTCCCTTGTTTATAATATCATTGTCTTAAAAATTCCCTCTACGTTCATTGACTACCACGTGAAGCAATGTTACGATTTTGCTTTAAATGCAATTCATAAAACTCAAAAAGAGAAGGAAAGTCTACTGTGTTTACCTGTATTTTTATTCTTTCCATTGTTCTCTCTCTTTTCTGAACAGGAACAGAAATCTCCCTGTTACAAGATTTCTTTTTTTTAAAAAGAGCATTTCTTGGGACTAGCCCGGTGTCACAGTGGTTAAGTTTGTGCACTCTGCTTCAGCAGCCCTGGGTTCGCAGATCTGGATGCCAGGCACAGACCTAACACTGCATGTCAAGCCACGCTGTGGCGGCATCCCGCATGAAATAGAGGAAGATTGGCGCAGATGTTAGCTCAGCGACAATCTTCCTCAAGCAAAAAGAGGGAGATTGGCCACAGATGTTAGCCCAGGGTCAATCTTCCTCTCACATGCACAAAAATCATTTCTTCTCTGTTTCAAAAACTTCCCTTAGTCATTATTGTAGGATAGATCTTTTTTAAGACAAATTCTCTTTGTTTTCCTCCATCTAAGAATGATTGATTTCCTTTTCATCCTTGAAGAATATTTTCACTGGATGTCGAATTCTGAGCTGACAGGTCTCTCTTCACTTGAAAGATGTTGTTCCAGTTCCTCTGGCCCCCTAGTTTCTGATGAGAAGCCTGCCTTTCAGAGTATTTTCCCCTGTAGGTGGGATAGTGTTTTTTTCCCTCTGCTGTCAAGATAGTTTCTTTTTTTTTTTTTTCACTTTTCTGAAGTTTGACTGGGATATGTCCTGGCATGGATTTCTTTGGATTTATCATATTCCCAAATATTCACTCAGCTTCTTGAATCTGTAGGTTTGTGTCTTTTGCTAAGTTTGGGAAATTTTCAGCCATTATTTCTTCAAATACTCGATTTCAGTGACCCAAATTTCAGTCTTTTATTATAGTTGTACAGGTCTCTGAGGCTCTGCTCATTTTCTTTTCAGTCTTTTTCTTTCTGATGTTCAGATTAGGCAATTTCTGTTGTTATATTCTTGTTTACTGATTATTTCCTCTGTTCTCTCTGTTCTGTTGTTGAGCTCATCCATTGAGCCTCTTAAATTTTGGTGGTTGTATTTCTTAGGTCTAAAATTTCCATTTGGTTCTTTTGATATCTTCTGTTTCTTTGCTGGGATGTTCTATTTTTTCATTTGTTTCAAGTGTTTATGTAAATGCTCGTTGAAACATTTTTATGATGGCTGCTTTGAATTATCCTTGTCCGATAATTCCAACAGCTGTGTCATCTCTGTGTTGGCGTCTGTTGATGATCCTTTTTCATTCAAGTTAAGTTCTTGGTGTGGTGAGTGATTTTCGATTGTATCTTGGTCATTTTGGGTATTATGTTACATGACTCTGAATCTTATTTAAATCTCCTCTTTTACCAGACCTCTTCTGACCGGGTGTTGGTGGGTAAAGAGGGGTGATGCCTTGTTATTGCTAGGTGGAGGGTGGACGTCCACGTGCCCCTTATGGTCCCACTGACACCACCCAGCAGAGGGTTTGGGTCATCTCATTACAGCCTGATAAGAGCAGGAGTCTAGGTCCCCCCTCAAATTTTGCAGATAAGGATGGGGCCACAGTTTTTTCTATAGTGTTTGGCTGGAATAGAGTGGTTATGATATAAAAGTTTTCTGTCCTGCTAGGTTTCCCTTTCCTGGTCCTATGGCTAGAGAAAGTAGGCTTTTCTTGGGGCTTTTTTGGGTCTTTGCCTGTTAGTGTTTTCGGATTGCTGATGTCTCTGCACTAAGTCTAGGATATATGAAGCAAAGAAAAGCAACAACAGCAAAGCCCGCTGAACTCACCTTCGGGTCTTTGCTTGGGTCCCCAAGTCCCTAGCAGGTCTGCCTTCTTCTCTTTGCCTTTCAGAGTCATCTTATGTTTCTTTTATATGTAACGTCCAAGGTTGTTAGCTGTGCTTAGCAGAAGAAACAGGAAGAGGTGCATCTACTCCATCTTGTCTTGGAACTAGAAGTCTCCTTGCTGTAATATTTTGACTCTGGACAGTCACACGCCTTTCCCTAGGATTCTGTGACCTCCTGTATTGGCAGACATGATAGAGTCTGCTAGAGAACACTACGTCAAATCTGCATATATAGTGAAAGCTGAATATACTTTGTGGCCCTCCACTATGCAGCCTACTGTCCCAGTGAAGCACCATCATTGGAATTTCTCCATAATGGATAACAGCTGGGGGAATGCTACCTGTGCTATCAGGCAGCCTCTTTGACTCTGGCGTACTTTCCTATAATAGGTGAAATACATATGGGAGGTCAAGAACATTTTTATATGGAAACTCAAAGCATGCTTGCTGTTCCCAAAGGAGAGGATCAAGAAATGGATGTCTACGTGTCCTCACAGTTTCCCAAATACATACAGGTAACATGGGGCCTCTGTGGAGGGGACGTGGCTATGGTATCTGCCAGCAAAATATACCAAGAGCAATTAGAGGCAAAAGTATTTCAGAAGCTGAAGGAATTTGGAGCACTAATACTCAGTCCGTGGAAGTAGGGGCCTTCTATTTGTGGATCTGTAACTTCACAACCACTTATGGAATCAGCAGGTCTGCTGTTAAGGATACAGAAACAAAGAAAGAAAGGAAGGAAGGCCTGCCCTCCAAGGCCAATGGGGCCTAACTCACAGGAAGCAGTCGAGAAACATTCTGGATGGAAGGCAACCAAGCACGTCATTAGCTAGGTTAGAATTTACACAAGTGGGGGAATTAAGAGAATAAGGATGTCCTAGGTTCTAGAATTATCCAAGAAGTCCCATGAAGACCGAGTCTTCAGTTTGGATTCATAGGGAGAGTGAGTTTTGTCTCGACGGTGAGAAGACAGGCCATTTGCAGGCAATTCCGCACCAAGATCAAATGCCACTCATGCGTTCATTTAGTCACTTGTCCCTTCTGCACACACTTATTGCCCGTGTCCTCTGTATCAGGCAGCGTGCATGTAAAAAAGAGGAAAGGCACAACGATGCCCACGCTGGAATGGAAGATGCATGTAGGGGGGCTAGTTTAAGCATCAGGGTGAAAGTAAGGGGAACAAAGCAGAGGGGTCGTGATTCAGTAGGTCGTAAGCAGCCAGTGTCATGACCAGAGCAGGTGGAAGTGTGGGAGTGTGGAGATTGAGGCCTTGTAGAAGGTGGGACAGTGAGAAGGGCCAGGTAGGCCCCACCCCAGTCCTGTTCTGCTCCTCACTCCCGATGTGACATGGGGCTCATCACTTCATCCCTGTGGGGTCCCCATCTATAAACATGACCACTAAACAATATGGTGGCAGAGAAGAGCAAGGCCTGCTTCCAAGGAAGACCTGCTGGCCGACTTCAGCAGGAACCCAAATGGGAGGAGAGAAGAAACTCCAGGGGAGACAGGAAGACGCAGGGGAAGACCCCAACCTCTCACTGCGCCAGGCAGCGTCCACCAGGGATCAGTGTGGAAACGACACTCTGGGTGTGGTTCGTGGGAAAATTTTAAGAAATTTATTAACACAAAAATATCTCATTGATATTGAAAGGACTACTTAATATTAATGATAGTTTTGGCAATATCATTATAGCCAAGGACCACTGAGACCAGGCATGGATATATGCCCAGGTCATTGGAAATCATCCCGTTCTTAGTATAAGCACACAGTTTGTGTATCATGGACATTACGGAACCAACGGGTCAGGGCTGTCCCCCTCCCTTGCTGCAGATGAGCCAGAGTAACAAGAACTGTTATCACTCACAGGCTATAGTGGCTTCAACCTTGAAGGTCCCAGCTAACAAGATCATGTGTCATGTAAAGCGTGTTGGTGGGGCGTTCGGGGGAAAAGTGACCAAAACTGGCATCTTGGCGGCCATCACCGCATTTGCTGCAAACAAGTAAGTGGAGAAAATCTGCTAAATAGAAAAAAATAAAACAAGGTCATGCTGAATATTCACAATATCAGGGTTAAGGAGGAAGAGACTGGGTCAAGGTTGTTTAAAATCACATATAATATACAAATACACCAACAAGTGCCACTTATTACAACGTCTTTATCTTATACTGTCAAACTACACACTATGAGAACCAAAATGAGAAGCAAAATCAGTAACTGAGAAAGAATAAAAACCACAGCAAAAATGCTGTAATACCTGGAGAGTAGACAGAAACAGGTCCTGAAAGGGTCGGGGT
>NW_025794332.1:13796-27314 GCF_021613505.1 Equus quagga | reverse complement strand
TTTTTGCTTTATAAGAAATAGGTAGTAGTGAGAATGGACTAACTGCCATAACAAACAACTAAAAACTCTCAGGGACTTCAACCTTTATTGTGGTGTTTCTTGTTCAAGTACCAGCCCAGTGGAATAAGTGGGGGTTGGGAGCAGGGAGAGGAGAGGACCCTGCTCCAGAAAATCATTCAGGAACTCAATGCATTTCCATCTGATAGTGCCACCATCCTCCCCTCGGACTGTACTGTCCAAAATGGAAGCCACTAGGCATAGATGGCTATTTAAACTTTAAGTTACCTACATTAAAGAAAATTAAAAAATCATTCCACAGTTGCATTAGCTATATTTCAAGTGCTCAGTAACTACATGTGGCTAGTGGCTGCCGTACTGGACATGCAGGTATAGAACATTGCCATCATCTCAGAAAGTTCTCTTGGATAGCACTGCCCTAGGGACTCCGAGTCCTCTAGCGGACCTTCTGCAGAGGGCAGAAGACTAGGGAGAGAGAGCAGGAGTGTTATGTGAGAGCTGTTTCAGGCACCAAGACTGTAAGTGTGGACCTTGCCTCTATCTACATGTTATTGGCCGGGACTTTGCTGCCTAACTGCAAGGGAGGCTGGGAAATGTAGTCTTCCTATGTGCCCAGGATGAAAGACAGCAGGATCTGTTGAACACAGCATTGTCTCTTCCATGGCTGGTGTACCTGCATGCATATTTTTAGAAGATAAAAATGTGTCTGTTTCAATTCACATTCTCTCTTAGCTATATTTTGAATCTGCTTTAGTTCAACAAAGATTCATTAGAGAGAACTTTGTCCTGACAGAGATTACATTTTGGGAGTTGAGGGAGAGACAAGACTTACACATGTGAGGTCATTATGAAAACATAATAATGCTGGGTTTAAGATGAGGCGCACATAGTAAAACTACACGAAGATGAATATGAGGTTGAGTATGTACAGGAGACATCCTAGAGAAAGTGATCATAAATGGCCTTCAAGAGTGTATAGGCAGACAATGACTAATGATTGGATAAAGAGATGTGGTATATATATACAGTGGAATACTACTCAGCCATAAAAAAGACATAATCATCCCATTCACGACCACATGGATGGAGCCTGAGGGCACCAAGTTCAGCGAAATAAGCCAGACAGAGAAAGACAAACACCATATGATTTCATTCATATGTGGAATGTAAACAAACTTTTGGACAAAGAGAACAATTTAGTGGTTACCAGGGGGAAGGAAGAGAGGGTGGGCACAGAGGTACAGGGGCACATTTATATGGTGTTTGACAAATATTAATGCACAACTGAAATTTCACAATGTTATAAACTATTTAGACCACAATGAAAAAATTTAAAAAAAAAAACAAAGAATGGATAGGCAGAAAGAAGGCATAGCAGGTGGTGGGAGAGGTAAGAGCAAAAATGCAGAGGCAGGAGGAACGTGGTGTGTTTGATGGGGGCAGGAGTAGGAGAGTGGGGAATTAGAACACAGAGTGCTTCCCTAAGAGGAGTGGGAACAGACTGGTGAGGTTAAGTGATGCCAGACTGAGAGGAACCTGGAGTCCCAGGATGGGGGTTTAAACTTGATCTCACGAGAAAAAGAGACTGTGCAGATCCTTGACCTGTCAAGCGTTGTAACCAAACATGAGCGCACTGGGGAGGGTGATATGATGGCGCTAGGCAGGGTGGCCTGGGGAAGAAAGAGGGTCGAGGCAGGCAGACCACCAGGGGCAGCTGATGCTGTCAGACACCAAGCAGTTGGGGTCTGAGCTATGATAGCAAGATGTAGAAGTAGAGACGAGTCCAAAAGCCGAGACAGTGTGAGAAACTTTGCAAAATACAACAGAGACTAGAACCATCAACATGACTTGGAGGTTTCTAGTGGAAAGAGCCAGGTTGGAAGGAGGAAACAATCTGGAGGGACAATGATGAGCTTGTTTGTGTAAATGTTGGGGAAGAAGTGACAATGGGACATTAGGGAGAAATGTCCTTCACCAATATGGGATTTTATTGAAAGGACTGGATTATAGTTATAGAAGCCATCAGCATAGCAGTGATTAAGACTTTGAGAAAGTAATGTTTTCTAATGGAGAAGAGGATGAGGACAGGAGATGATGTTAATAATACTTGTCATGGTCATGTGAATAATTCTATTTAGAACTCGAGCTATATTTCAGACACTTATGTTTCAGTCGCTAACCTATGAGTTTCCGGGCATTGCCCTACTTACTGCCACTTCACAGATAGTCAGAGAGCTTAGATAGCTGGCCTGAGATCACAGAAGCAGCAGAGCCAGCGCCCAAAACTCAACCTGCTGGAATTCAAGGCCGTGCCCTTGACTATAGCTTTGGTTTGAATTTGGTTCCACTTAACAAACGTCGTTAAAGTGAACTTTGATAAGCTCAGATATATTGAAGCAGAGCGCAGACAGAAAACAGAGATATTAGACACGTCTTCAAAGGAAGGAAGATATTTATTTAAAAGACCTCCAGCAGCACCAAATGCTGCTGGGAGTTTTGATTGAATTGGGCCCTATGAGAAGCACGTGCGGACTACACTATGAGCAGCCCACCAGGTTTGGAGATTAGGGGGTTAGCCGGCTTTGGGGGAGAAGGTCTTGGTAGACATGTGAGGACGGGAGCCAGAATTCCAGGACCTGTGGCAAGACCGAGAGGTCAAGAAATAGGCAGTTGATTGTGTTAGGAGGAGAGAAAAGGATTGATGGACCAGTAGTGATGAACTGGACAAGAGGGGTTTTTGTTTGTTTTGGTTTCATATCTTTCTCTACCCTTCCTTTCTTATTGTTATTTTCAGTTGTGGCAAAATACACACACATAAAATTTCTATCTTAACCAATTTTAAGTATACAATTCGGTGGCATGAAGTACATTCACATTTTTGTGCAACCATCACTACTGTCTGTCTCTGGAATTCTTTTCTTCTTGTAAAGCTGAAACTCTGCACCCATTCAGCAATAACTCCCCATTCCTCCCTCTGCCCAGCCCCTGCCAACCACCATTCTACTTTCTATCCCTATGAATTTGACTACTCTAAGTACCTCAAAGAAATGGAACCAAACAGTATTTGTCTTTTTGTCTGGCTTATTTCACTTAACATAATGTCCTCAAAGTTCATCCAGGTTGCAGCATGTGTCAGAGTTTCGTTCCTATTTAAGACTGAATAAAATTCCCTTGTATGTATGTAACGTATTTTGTTTATCCATTCACCCGTCGATGGACACTTAGGTTGCTCCTAGCCCTTGACTATTGTGAATAATGCTGCTATGAACATAGGTGGACAGATATCTCTTCAAGACCCTGCTTTCAATGCTTTTGGCTGCATACCCAGAAGTGGGATTACTGGGTCATACAGTAGTTCTATTTTCAATTTTTTGAGGAACTGCCATACTATTTTCCATAGCAGCTGCACCATTTTACCTTCCCACCAACAGTGTACAAGGGTTCCAATGTCTCCACCTCCTCACGCACACTTATTGTTTTCTGTTACTAGTCGTTTGTTTGTTTTTATCGTAACCATGCTAAAGGGTGTGAGGTGGTATCTTGTGGTTTTGGTTTGCATTTTCCTAATGATGAGTGATGTTGAGCATCTTTTTGTGTGCTTGTTGGACATTTTTGTATCTTTTTTGGAGAAATGTCTATTCAAATCCCTTGTCCACTTTTTAATCAGGTTTTTTGTTGTTGTTGAGTTGTAGGAGCTCTTTATACATGCTGGATATTAACCTCTATCCAATAAATGGTTTGGAAATACTTTTCCCCATTCTCTGGGGTGCCTTTTCACTCTGTTGCTTGTATCCTTTGATGCATGGAAGTTTTCCATTTTGAGGTAGTCCAGTTTATTGGTTTTTTTCTTTCATTGCCTGTACTTTTGGTGTCATATCCAAGAAATCATTGCCAAATCCAACATCATAAAGGTTTTTGCTTATGTGAGGAGGGTTCTCAAGTGACAAAGTAAATGTTAGAGAGACGTGGTCCCCGGCATCAGTATCGCAATTCAGTTCTCTTTCTCCAGGCTGGATTCATGAATGATGGCAGAATCTTGGCCCTGGATGTGGAGCATTACTGCAATGGAGGTTCCACCCTGGATGAATCATTATTTGTAAGTGTTTTAGGGAACAAGTTCACATTCTGGAAAATGCTACATAAAATGAGTTATTCCATAAAATGTTCAATAGTCAAATAGTATTCAATTAGAAAAGCATGAAGACCCTTCTTGCAAGGATAGCCATATGTTCCTGGGGCCCCCAGAGTGAGCCCAGAGATATTGGCCAAGTCTGTGTCTGTGTGTTAGCTCTGTGTTTCCCATGCTTAGAGCTCTTTTCCCAAATGCAATCATTAGACGTCAGTCATGGTGTTACTGATACTCTGGACTGGATAATTCTTTGTTGTGGGGGCTGTCCTGTGCATTTTGGATATTTACCAACATCCTTGGCCTCTACCCAGTAGATGTCAGTGTCACAGCTACCCTCCAGTCTGATGAATAAATGACAAGTAATAGGATATATTGGATTCTATGAGGAAGCCATTTGGTTTAAAACTAATTTGCCCTGACCTCATTTTTCCAAAAAGGCCTGTTGAGGCTGCCTGGTCCATCTGCTTTAAACATTTACAATGTCCCAAAGCTAAGGATGATGCCCTTACAGATAGGGATGTAGCTTCCCCCTCATACCACCATCTCCTTAGGGATAAGCATCTCTTCCTGGAAACGAAGGATTAATCACCTACTTGCTGTGCTCACCTTGTGACCACTGACTTGCTAGCTAAGCATCTCGTGACAGTAGTAAAAGAGATGTTCCTGTCATGTGTGATGTATGCTCTTTGTTCCGAGATGGTGTATAACGCTCTGTGCGCCCCACTCCTCTGCTGTGCTGCCTTTCTTGGGCAGGGAAGCTCCCTGGGCTATAGTCCTCAGACCTGGCTCACAAGAAACTCACCCCAAGTTCTGACTTATAGATTGATTATAGGTTATTCACATCTAGTCTTAACAACCAAAAATGTCTCCAGACATTGCCAAATGTCCCAGGGGAGACAGGGGGAAAAATTGCCCCTGGTTAACCAATGCATTACACCAAATACCAAGACATTTTTTTTTTCCTGTTTTCCAGGATATTTTATTCATTACATTCTGTGAACCCAGTGTTTAGTGCCTATAAATGCTTCAAAGGCTTTTGGAAATATTTGAAACCTGGGAAAAATGCATTAGGCCTAAAATATGAAGATAGAAAACAATGATTTCAAAAGATAAATTATTCAAATCCTCAAAAATTATTTTATAGCAAAAATGCACCTAACTGGGGATGTGAGTCTGTTTTAGCATGTTTGACGTGATGTAGAGAGGGTCAGTCAGTGATTTCTGGCCTGGTTTGGGTCTGAGGTCTCAGGATGGTAAGACATGTGCGGAAGGATGAGGGTCTTATCACATCGACTCTGGATTTCCCCAGGTGCTAGAAACGGGAGTTCTGAAAGTGGATAACGCTTACAAGTTTCCAAACCTGCGCTGCCAGGGCTGGGCATGCAAAACCAACCTTCCATCCAACACGGCCCTGCGTGGGTTCGGCTTCCCTCAGTCTGGGCTCATCACCGAAAACTGCATCACGGAAGTTGCAGCCAAATGTGGTTTGTCCCCTGAGAAGGTAATGACGAATGAGTCTCACATAGGAAGGGCATTGAATTCCAGAATTCCAGGGGTGGGAGGGCCGCGGGGGGCCTGCAGGTTGAGGAATTTGAGAGCCAGAAGGGCTGAAGGATTTGCCTGATTTGCCCAGTGTAGCTCAGCTAACGAGTTGACGCAGAGCCGGGACTCCGCAGTGCCGTGGTCCTCGTCTTACTCGGGCTCCATCCCCAACATCCTAGAGGCAGAGGATGTTGAGGAGTGAGCTTGGATTCTAACTTCTTCAGTGAGAAGTCTGCGCGGTTGGGGCCATAACTGCTGCCAACAAGTCCGTCAAAACCTCCCTCTCTGCTTCCGTACCATCTCAGGTAGCTGTCGTAAAGGCTCTGTCATTTCGGTTACTTTCCATTCTTTGAGTCTTCGTCCCGATTTCATTCACTCACAAGCTCTGCTCCCTTCCCTGCGCCTCTTCCACCCGGAATCCTGAGTGGAGTTCGGGTGGGAGATGCGGGATGCGCTCACCACTGCTCCCTCCCCTGCGGTGTTAGGGTGGAGCAGGGGCAGAGAAGGACCAGAGGAAGCAGCACCTCCCCAGCGAGCTCTCTGTTCTCTGCTTGGTTAGATGGAGCCACTTGTAGGGCATGTGTCTGGGGACTCCCTCGCTGCTAGCTCTCTCCAAATTCGACAGTCCCCTGCAAGGGTGGGTTAAGTCTCCCAGGGACCCTCAGCTGACCCCTCAGGAGCCTTCTCTGATGGCCACGGCTCTTTGCCCCATGCTGTGGCAATGCTGGGAAAGCCCTGGTCCCCAATTCATTGGTGTTCTTTCTCTCCAGCATTAGAATCTGTGGCCATAGGCAGGAGGCATCTTCTTCATGTCTCTCGAGCTTGTGGGGGCCCCTCCCTTCCTGGCCATCTCACCACAGCCTCTGTCCCAGATGTTGTGTCACATTTGGTAGCATTAGAGGAGAACCAGGTCGTGGCCTCCCTTCATCCCAGGGCAGTTGGAGGAGACAATAGCCTCCCTTAAAACCACTGCCTCCCCCAGTGGCACAGCTCACTAATTTCCAGTCTTCCTTTTATAATGGTTGGGGAATGTTTTCTACGGGGATGGGGAGAGTATGTGTCTAATGGCCCTGTCAGCTTGCGAGGTAACTGGCCACACTGCTGAGAGTTTTCTCAACTGAGAATATGAGGTACTTGGCACCTTGAGTTCTCAGCCAGAGGCTTAGTCCCCAGTTCTGGGAATTCAGGAAGAATTCTACTCATGGCTTCAGGTGTCCTGTGATAGAATCTTTTAATTTATTCTTCATCCCAGTTATCGGTTATATTTAAATGAACTTTCATATTTTCCTGTTTTGGAAGTGAGTGGTCCTATCTCGCCCTAGCATCTGAATACTCCAAATCCTGTAGATCCGGCGGCTGGAGGTTAAATCCAGGATGGCCTTCCAACAGATACTCACAAATGCAGCTAGAGTTAAGAGTCTGCAGTGTACCTGGACTGGGTTGAGTGTTATAAGAAATACAAGGAAAGGAGTCCTGCCTGTGAACTTAGACAGGAGCAGCACAGAAAGCATGTAGGTGCTGACATATTTGATAGAGGCTCTGAACAGGGGGAAGATGAGAGCATTATGCACTGGCAAAGCCTTCGACAAAGAGTAATAGAACTCAGCCTGGGCCTAACAAGATGAGTAGCATTTGACCAGGAGGACAGTGGATGGAAGAGACCATGTCTGCCAGGACCCCTGACCTTTCAAGCTCTCCTTTTATAGGTCCGAATGATGAACATGTACAAGGAAATTGACCAAACACCCTACAAACAAGAGATTGATGCCACGAACCTGATCCAGTGTTGGAAAGAATGTATGGCCATGTCTTCCTACTCCCTGAGGAAAGTGGCTGTGGAAAAATTCAACTCAGAGAATTACTGGAAGAAGAAAGGGCTGGCCATGGTTCCCCTGAAGTTTCCTGTTGGATTTGGCTCAACCGCTGCTTGCCAGGTCAGTTCTCCAAACAGACACATCAAAAGGTGTTGAGGGAACTTTCCATTATGGTGGAAAGCCGTATGGTTGCAATGCCTGATTGTCAACCTTCACCAAAGTTGTGTTCCGTCAATCTAGCTTTTCTCCGGAGGAGATGAGAGCACCTTTGCCCTTGTCCCCATGGTTGGTGACAAGCATTCTTGGGGGGAAATTGGGAGACCTGCTGTCTACTCCTGGCACTGGCATTAAGCAGCTGAGTCAGCTCACTCTGGGCCCCAGATTGCTCAAGTTTAAGTGAGATGGTGGGACTGAGGACCAACAAGACTCCTCTTCCAGCTGCTCTGTGATTCCAGGTCTCGGCCGGGGAGTAGCATCGGGAAGCTGCCAGGCATTTGGTGCCCCTTCCCTTTTTGGTGGGTTGATGTAAACTAAACCCAGAAAAGTAAATCATTTACATACTTCTTTTAAGCACAATTTTTTGGAGTTTGTACACCTGACAGTTGTTCAAAGTGTGAAAGGAGGACTGGAAATCTGTTCTCGTTTAATTTCTTTAATTTATTGAATAAATTCCCTGCTTGGTTGCTAAAACCACTTGCTGTTTCCATCACTTCATTCTTGAATGAAACTTACCCCAAAGAGCTGGTGCTCTGCTCTGTTCTTGCTCATTGTACAGCAGTGATGTGGGGCCCCTGTGATCGACATTCTTACGTGTATGTATGTGTATATATCCATACATGGTGGAAAGCCATATGGTTGCAATGCCTGATTGTCAGCCTTCACCAGAGTTGTGCTCGATCAAACTAGCCCTCAAGATGGGATGACAGAGCCCTCAAAACTATTGTCACTCTCCTTTGCAGAAGTCACACCTTTGGCTGAGCCATGAAGAAAGTGTGGCAGGTGTGTTGAGTGATGACAGAATAGGGATAAAGGGAGGTGGAGCTACGGGGAGCACCAGCGTGTAAGCTGGGTGTTGAGGGAGCCGAGGAGGCCAGGAAAAGCGGGCCGGAGGGTCCCCTCCCCTTTCCCATGGCCGTACTTGTTCAGCTTTGGTGTAATCGTTAGAACATTTTCATGCGGCCTGATTGCAGACAGCTGAGAGCTCAAGGAGCATTAAAACAATACCCGCTGTGGTCTTACGGCGTCCTTCCCAGTCCCTGCCTGGTGGTGAGGGCAGAGCAACACACAGCCGTGGAGTCGTCTGCACAGTTTTCCCAGATGAGGGAGGCAGTCAAGAGGCTGTGGCTGAGGAAGAAAAGCAAGAACAAGGTTGTTAAACAGGAAAGGAAAGGAGAAAACTTCCACTAGAAAAGGGTTTGTGAGTAGTGACTCTTGCTTTGCAATTTGGGTAAACGGACTGGCTGGCAGCTAGCAAAGAGGTTGGTCTGGGTCATCTGCCCTTGAGCAGGCTGGCCGGGATCATCGGGGAAAACAGTCCCCATTGATTATGGGTCTTCTGGGTATCCTTGGGCGTTCAGCTTGGGTAGACGTGGCAGGCTGTCTTTGTGCAGTCGCTGCCATTACTTAGCATCTGACCGCTACAGTAGACTAAGTCAGTCCCATTTCCCTCATCAGAAATTTATCAAAAACTAGATAAAAAATAATAATTACCGAGCACCTGCTATGTTATAAGTTCTTTAGACTTTATCTCATTCAACCCTCAGGGCAACCGTAAGATTTGGATCCTTATGTTAGTGGTGAGAACGCTGAGGCTCAGAGCTTAGATGACCTGCCCAAAGTCCCGCATCTGGTGAGAAGCAGGGCCGGGCTGGAACTCAGGTCTGAGGGGCTCAGAAGCCATGCTTTCTCAGCTCCATCAGGCTGCCTCCCCACGCCCCTTTAGGTGGGGTCTGAGGGGGGATTCAGCTCAGCTTGGGGGAAACTCGGCAGTAGCCGGTGGTACATACTCTCAAAGGCTGCAGAGAGGCTCCTCCGGAGACCCCACTATTTCCCCCCATCCTGCCCTAGCAACCAGCTTCCTTGCTTGAGACATTTGCTTGGGGCCAAATCCAGGAGTTGGGGTCAGTCAGGCTGCTTCCTGGAGCCGTACGCTGAAAGACTCTATCTGAAGCAAACCGAACAGAGGAGGGAACTGAAATGCTGCTTGAGCACCTTCTGTGTGTGAGGCCGTGGGCTGGCTGGTTTGTAGTTTCCCGGTTCCTTTAGCCACTGGCTCAGCTCTGTCGGGCAGGCGTGATTCTGCTTTGTAGAGGGGGATACTGAAGCCCACAGAGGTTCCCTCTCTTGCTCTAGGACATCCAGCCCGTGAGTGACAGCACCAGGATGTGACTGCAGGACTGTGCCCCCAACAGCTGAGGGGTCAAATGTCCCTCACCTCCGTTCTGTGTAATTCCTAGGCTGTGAGCCCTGAAGGCCCCAGCATTGAATTAGCCCTGTCCTGCCCCGGCCTTAGCTCCACACCTGCACAGAGTAGGGACTCACATGCTTCAGTGGCTGAGACATTTGGAGAATCTGGAGGACCAAAGCAAACTTCTCAGCAATACCGCAGTCTTTGCTTGAAGATTGACATTTCACCGTCTAAGTGCCCAGTTTATATTGGAGAAGCATCTGTTCCACTGCTCCAGTTGTGCCAATTCCATAGATGAAGCTTTGTGGAATTATCTTCTGTGGTGCTAACGATGAACCATCCAGTGGTGCCGCTTAACTGAACCAAATTTGACATTTTAAATGGCCCGAGAAGATTGCAGCAGCTCCTGGAGCAAATTACTCAGCAGTCTCTCTCAGAAATGCTGCTGCGGACACGCGGGCACAGTGCTGTTGCCAGCAGGGTCACGCAGTGTGGGAAATGCACAGTCCACTGTAACTGTAGCTCAGCCCCAAAGAATGTCACCCACAAGCAACTTCTGAATTGCTTGCGGAACCCAGGAGGCCAAATGCAGAGTTTACAAGTTTAAGAAACAGATGGAATGGCTATGCCATTGAAAATTCGTTTCTCAAACTTATTGAGCACTGACTGCATGTGTGTTCCTATGTTGCATTTCAAGAGAGGCCTTAGGACACGGTCCTTCCTTTCAGGGGCTCACATTCTAGCAGAGAACAATGAAGTGCCACAGAATGGACCCCAGGAGCAGCCGTTACAGGTGGCATCACCTGGTATCTCATGCACAACCCCAGGGCAGCCAGCTCTGGGCTCTCTGTAGAGGATGCCACTTCTTATCTCTATTGTTTTGAGAATAAATGACCAGGAGGACAAGACAGCATCCCCAGGAGTGGTGTGCCAGCAGATAGTTCAACACGCCCTGCTGCATCTTCCCAGGCTCTTGGGCGTGATTGTCATGCCTGTGATGCCCTCCTCAAGGTTCTAAGATTCTCCTGTAGGCCGTGAATGTGTCTTTGTCCTCAGAGAAAGGGTACCCCTCTGTCTCTATTGTCCCAATACACCCCTAGTTCACACCTGCCAACCAGATAAATAGAGCCCATTTGCACTGTCAAAAGTGTCTTATATGGAATGACAGAGGCTTCTGCTCCTCATTCCCTGGAGTAACGTGAAGCTTTGGATACTAATAAAGGGGCGATGCGCCAAGTGTGGCCCATGGCCCACGGGTGGCTGTGAGATCCTTCTGGTGGGCAGAGAACGGATCTAAGAATGCAGTCCTTTCCTGGGTGTATTTGGTGATTGACATGCAAGTCCATCGACTTTCACTTATGAGCAGGGTTGTTTAAAAGGAATCTAAGCGAGTAATTAAGGCTTACTAAGATTTTAGCTTTGTTAAATGGAAATTAGCTTGTTACCAGAATTCTCTGAAAAGCCTCCCTTTACAAATCCTGGATTATTATGCCACTCTGCATAGAAGCTTAGATGTGGAGAAGCCTGGCTGGCAGAGCTCTAAGTGACCCCTGGCTGGTCCAGATCGCATCTACTAGGTGGGCACTTCCCAGCTGAACAGTTGCAAGGGTGTGCCTTGCAGGCCATCCTGAGCCCCAGCGGAGCCATCAGAAGCATTTTCTCCAGGACCGTATGCCGTTAAGGTTCTCTTGCCCTGGAGACTCCAAGTGAAGAAGCCGTCCCTGTGTTCTGCAGTCTCCTGGATGTTGCCTTACCCCCTGTTGAGGCAGGGGCAGACTTGACAGAAGGCGCGTTCTTACTGGTCGTAAAGCACGTTTGCCTCGGAGTTCGGCTGTTCCAATTGCAGCAGCCTTTGCTTCTCTGTTAGTTCCACTCCTTCTGGATCCCTGTGGGGAGCTGTACAGTTACAGAAGATTACTTCCAAGTTCCCTTCCAACTCTAAAGCACTATGGTTCTGTGCCAAGATGATTTAGGGTGCACTTAGCCCATTTTGCAGCAAAAAGTTAAGGTCTATCTGCCCCACCTTATTCGCATGTTTATCTTCGCCTCTCTGTAACACACCTGCAACTATGAGAACGTGTTCACATGAGCAATTCTTCTCCCTCTCCAGCAGCCTGTCTACACTTACCTTTGCATCCATCCTCCTTCAAAAAACCCAAACCTCCATTGTTATGCACCCTGGTCAGGAGATCCTTGAAGGTCGCAGTGTGCTCCAGCATCCTAATGAGGAAATAGCAGCTGAAGGAGCATAGTCCTGCCCCGGACTCAAAGCCGTTGAGCCACAAGCTGGCCTCTTGTGGGGTGACCACGAGGCAGCTCTTGCCCTGCTCTGCTCAGCCCCCTCAGGGTGATGGGACGTGCATCTGTGTGTATTCTGAAGCGGGTGGAAAGGAGGGGATCATTTCCACGGAAAATGTTTTAGCTGACAAGATGTGATAATATCAGTCAGAAAGATCATGAAAACTGTTTTCATCTTTTTTTGCTTAGGCTTCTGCCCTGGTTCACATTTATCTAGATGGGTCTGTGCTGGTGACTCATGGGGGAATTGAAATGGGGCAAGGAGTCCACACTAAAATGATTCAGGTGAGAAAGCAAATAATTGGGTTAAGTTGGATGTGTGCTTGTAGATATATGTATGAGAAAGAAACTATGGATGTACATTTTCTGTCCCCAAAGAAAAAGGGTAGGAGAGTGTAGCCTTGACAGCTTAGACTGTTAGTCTTTTAGCAGAAACTGGGTAAACAAGCCACTCCCCTAAAAAATGTGGCAGAAGAGTGTGAGGTTGTCTTATTGCTAGCAGAGGTTGGGAGGATATTTGCTGCTTTCCTTTGCTTATATTAACAAGAGCGTTGTCTTTTTTGAGCCTTTGCTGGGTGATAAAAAGCTGTGTAAGTTCTGTTGTATTGCATTCTTCCTCACCCTTTTTATAGTATGGACTCTGGACAATTGATGATGTAAATCACATTTGATATTTCTCACCAAACTTCACCAGTTTTCTTTTGACTCATTTACTTTAGATAACTAGCTACTGTTTCTGTTTTGCTGATCATAATAGTAATATTACAGAATATAAAACATTTGGAGGAGGCAAAAACTAACAGAAAGGACCCTGCACAATTCTACCACTTCATGATAATCGCTGTTTGGGGGTCTTTCCATGTTTTCTTTTTCTTTTTCAAAAAATCACTACATGTTGTTTATAGAATTTCGTATCCTGGATTTTTCACCTGTCCTTCATAGACTGAGCCCTTCCTCCTGTTATTAAGAATTCTTTGCAATCATGATGTTTATTGGCTGCTTGTGACTGTACATAGAATTTACTTAATCATTCCCAATTGTTGAACACTTCAACGAACATTTTGTACATAAACCTGTGACTGAATCAATGGTTATTTTCTTAAAGTAGATTCCCAGAAATGGAATCACTGGATCACTGAGTGTATCTTACATCATTTCACACATATTACCACATTGTTTTCCAGAAGGTATCCGTCTCATTATGCCACTAACCAACATTGTATGTTATGGATTGTTAAAAAATATTAGAAAATTTGACAGATGAATGATAGTATGTCATTATTGCCTTAATTTGCATTTTTCTGATTATA
>NW_025794332.1:0-13786 GCF_021613505.1 Equus quagga | reverse complement strand
GAGGTTTTGTGGCTGGAGGAATTGGTGGTTCTGCCCGCTTGTCCCCTTTGTACATAGGAGGGCTTCACACACAGGCTTCCACGTGGGTGTATGCTCGGGTCTATGATTAACCAAAGTATCTGAAAAGAAACTCTCTTCTAAAATCCAGGTGGCCAGTCGTGAATTAAGGATGCCAATGTCTAATGTCCACCTGCGTGGAACCAGCACGGAAACTGTCCCTAATGCAAATGTCTCGGGAGGGTCTGTGGTGGCAGATCTCAACGGACTGGCAGTAAAGGTAAAAGTCCTTGCAGTGGACTGCCAATCATCAGCCCCAGCAGGGCAAAATCTGTGGGTGGAGCTCAGAAGATACTGAGAGTTAATCCAGCTCTTCTCTCCCTCCCGCCCCCTCTCAGTGAACCCCCCACCACACCCCCGCCGCCCAGACTGGGGCTCAGTCATTGCTGCAGCCCCCAGGGGCGCTCCTGAGCTGGAAGTGTCCCCGTTTGTCTCCCTCACTCCTGACATCTCACTGGCCAGCAGTCATTTCGACTCTACTCACTGTGTCTTTCCACTTCCGTGTGGTGGTGACACAGCTGCTTTGATCCAGATGCGCACCTGCCTCCAGTGCCGTGCAAGGCCATGTCCCTGCACCCTAGAGCCCTCACCTTTCCCCCAGCTGCTCCTGCCAGGGCAAGCTTTCGCACAGAGTAACTCCGACCATGCCGTGTTTAGAAACAGCGGCAGCGGTTTGCCAACAGTTGCTCTGTGAAGTCCTGACTTCTTAGCGTGGCTACAGGCCCCTGTCCTAGGGCCTGTCTTTAAGACCAGCTTGCCCTGCCCCCTACCCGTGCAGCCTTCACATCACTCACAGGGCTGGTCTCTTCCTTCTCCGCGTTCTCACCGGCCTCTCAAATGAGCTGATGTAATAGCACATATCATGTGGTTTTGAAATTGGTGTTTCCATGAAATTATGATCATAATTTTAACCAAAAAATAATCCCTAGGATGCTTGTCAAACTCTTCTAAAACGCCTTGAACCCATCATCAGCAAGAATCCTAAAGGCACGTGGAAGGATTGGGTGAGAATCGTTGTTACTTTGTGTTTTATGTTAGAAAAAAAAGGAGGGTGGAGAATGAGAGAGAGAGAGGTGACAATTAAATATCAGAAGAAAGGGCTTTAAAAGGCACTATTTCATAGTGATAAATGGGGGCTCTTTGGCTCTCGGCATGTGGAAATCCTATAAGATGGTGGCGGAACTCTTACATCCGGGAAAATTCTTTATTGGAGAATAAGATGGTGCTTCTCTCCAGAACTCTTGTTTTAAGCAATAATTAATTAAGGTTTCTTCCACTGGTACCTAGGTGTTTTTTAGATAATAGCTGTAAATCTGTTCGTTCTCCTACACTGGGTTCCACTGTCCCTAAAATGGGAAGACGACACCAGAATCCCTCTATAAAAGTAAAAATCATGTGAGCACTCATTTAGAAATAGGAAACCAAGCCACTGGGTGTACATTCCACCAGCAGTGGACACCAGATGGAATGGGAACCCTCATCTACTTCCTTTCATCTTCTAGCAATCTAGTTGGAAGAGAAGATACACATTCTAAAGTCAATAAGCAAACTTTGCAGAGTAATAGGTTCTAAAGTACCACATGGTATGGAATGGCTATCAGTAAAGGCTGGGAGTATGTGTCCTGCTGACTGTTCTAGAATGTCACATTAAAAGCATTGGTCTGGAGAAGATAACATTTGCGGAGTCTTACTTGGAAATGGTTCCTGCTATTCCATAGAGTTAGGATTCATTCCATAATCCATATAATTGGAGCTCTCAATCCTTTCTGAGCATATTTATTCCTGCCCTCTGCCCTGGCTACCTGGGCCCCGGAAGCTGAGAGAGCCTGGTTGGAGAAAGCTGGAGAGAGATGCAGAGCAAGAGAGTCAGTTCTCAACCATTGTGAAATGCGCCCTTCAGCCCACTTCCTCCTGTAATGGTTGCACTTCGTACCTTTTTCTTTCTCAGACTTGGGGACTTGGACCTCAACTCCACTTTTCTGTATATTAGTCAACTGTGTGCACTGCAGAATCAGCAGAACCTTTGGTATAACTGGAGCAATTTGGCAAAATTATACCCCTCTCCTAAGACTGTTATATATGCATGATATTAAAATTAAACATCCAACCACCCATTGTTTCCCAAAATGTTCCATGTTAACGGGTTGAGTCTTTCCAGATGACTGAGTGAAATTCTTCATAAGCAGAGCACGCGTTGCCCACTATAGTCCAGACTATAAGTGTAACATACCATGTGATTATGATCACACGCATTGGACAACGCTGTCGCTACGAGCAGTGGACCACAAATGCCTGTGGCGCTGGAGAATGCTGAGAGGAGTAAATTACTCTTGGTCCTTCCTAGTTATTACTACTGGTAGCTTTATTTAACACATAGTAAAATTAAAATCGAAGTCTCGAGTGGTTCTTACTGTATGCATCCTCTCTGCATCACGTTATATTCTTCTTTCCCAGGCGCAGGCTGCTTTTGATGAAAGCATTAGTCTCTCAGCGACTGGATACTTCAGGTAAATAGTCCTTTCCCAACATTCTGTGGGCAATAGTGCGGTATCTTGAGGAAGAGTTTCACTTCTGTTTGCAATTTTGGCAAAAAGTGATTTATACCTTCTGTTAACCCACTGTTAGAAAGAACATTTAGCTTTTACTTAATCCAAATGCCCAGAAAGGCTTTGGTTGGGAAAAACAGGCATGCAAATAAAATGCAGGTGAATTAAAGAGTCAGCTGGTGGTGGGTAGAGCCAGAGGCTTCTCCGTGGGTCGGTGCGTGGAACCCACAGCAGAGGTTGACGTTCTGTTGAAAACTCGGTGTATCTTTTAAGTAAAGAAACAGGTAAGGAAATGAAAATGAAACCCATAATAAGACAGATACCATTTCACACCGTCTAGATTGGCAAAAGTAGGAAATTTGACAATAACTATGTGTTGTCAAGATGTGGAACAACTAGAACTCAGATAGTTTGGAAAACAACCTCTCAAATTATTTTAATGGAGAGTAAAAGCCATCCGAGAACAGGGTGACACAGAGAGTCCTCCCTGATTTTGTCAGTTTGCCAGTTGTCATGGGAGTCCAGGGCCCTGGCTGGCTATCAGGAATACGCACTGGAAGCATTTTTCATGGCTACCTCCAGTCTGGGGGGAACAGAGGAGAGAAGGATAGAAAGTGCTGCCAGGTTGCTGGCCCTTGCTTCTCTTTCACCATGACATTCACTTGGTGTCCTTAGAGAGGAGCTGGGAACAGAGCAGGCCGTGGGGACCAGAGTAGTGGCAAAGATTAAAAGGCAAGGGCCTGATCCTTAGCACAGAGGCTGAATCCTGGAGCTGGAAAGATAGACGAATGGACAAGTATGCACCTCTGAAGCAGTGTTTGGTGTAAAATGCAGGTTGAATTCCCCGCATCTGATGACAGTAGGATTACATGATCCAATATTAGCCAAAAGCAAGAGGACAGGTAACCATAGAGTCTGCAGCTAACTTCCAGGCACAAGGAGTCATTGATGGGGAGCGATTGGATATTTTTATCAGACAAAGCAAGTTTAATAAGAAGTAAATATTTATTTATCCAACAGATTGAATGCATGCATTGTGTGCTGGCCCATCATTGTGCAAATGTACTCCTCTGCTTTGCTGTGCATAAAAATGGAGCGCAGCTTCTCATGGGTCTGTTTAATCATCATGGTCTGCAATTAGGGGACTTGGTCACTTAACAGCACTCCTCAAGAACTCTGTTTCCTCCAGGGGTTATGAGACACACATGAACTGGGAGACGGGCGAAGGCCATCCTTTCGCGTACTTTGTGTTTGGAGCTGCCTGTTCCGAGGTGGAAATAGACTGCCTGACAGGTGTGCATAAGGTCAGTACCAGCTGGGGGAGTCTTCAAATTTCCCCTAGATCCACCTCAATTCCGCATTTTCCTTCTATCTGTGCAGCATAGAAGCACTGCGTATTTGGCCTAGGGGTAATTTCTCTGCTCCCCAGAAGGACTAGACACTCAACAGTTGTCTTGGTGCTATGGTTACTTCCATGGAAAAAACAGTGGCCTCTCTTCTTTATTTCCTTGGCCCTTTTAAATGGAGTCAGGAAATAAGCCACTTCAAGGAAGAAGCACAGCCTAAAGGGAGCTTCTGTGTAGACTGTTGGCACAAGTAGAAGTCCTGACCTCTTGTATGAGATGCCATCGTACACCCTTCTCAAAGGATTTCATGAGCATCTATAATCTGCTAATGCACACCACGGGCCAGCCCAGGGAAGTTAGTGGCCAGCTTTTGATATCTTTTATCCAGCTAGGTCCCTGCTTTGTTAGTTTAAGAGCATCCTTGTGCTTTTAAAGGATGCTAGGCTGAGATGCACACCCACAGTCACACATACTCCTTCCTGCTTCATGGAGTTTGTCCTCTTGACGCTGGGTCTTTGGGGGTAAGTGAAGCCACTTACTAGCCACTGTCAATAATAATAAATGATTGTCAATACATTAAATGGCACTGTGATGCCTTCATAACTGTTATGTGATTATCTGTCCAAAATCCTACCCAGAAGCGAGCCCTAGTGCTTGATATTTCCAAACATCCTTTGTGACTACATCTTGGATTGCAATGAGATATAAATTTTGGTTTAATGTGTCTCCAGCATGTATGTTTTTTAAACTACAGCCAGCCTAATCTTTGAAATTGTCTACACCTGTATTGAACCTGCCCATTCAAGTGTCTGGCTTGCCTGGATTCTGACTCAGACCACATCACTTTTGGGGAACCTTGGACCAGGGCAACACAGTGACCACGCTAAGCGTGGTTTTCACCCCAGAGCAGCGCTCCTGTGTAGGGAGCTCACTAGAAAGTTCTCTCATGCTGCTTTCTGCATTCCTTCTCCTTCAGTGAAAAAGTTGGTGAAAACGTGCTCATTTGCGTTTTCTCTATGCCCTTATTAAGATCTAAGACCAAGCTAATAATTAGCCTTGGTATGAAATTTTAAGGTGTGTTCTTATGACTCACTTTAACTCTTAAGAGACGTGCTAAGAAGTCTTATCAGATGCCTTCACACAAGCTAGGTCTGTAGCTCACGTTGGGTATCACTCCTAGGCAAGAGGGGGGCCTCCATGGAGGCTGTTTCTCAGTCATTCTCCTCATGTTCACAGAATCGCTCTTCTTCCTGCAAAAGTTCCCTAATTTTGAACCTGCATCTGTATATTAGTTATCTATTGCTGTGTAACAAGTTACCCCCAAACTTGGCAGCTGAAAATAACAAATCTTTATTAACTGAAACCATTCCTGAAGATGAGGAATCTGGAGTGGCTTATCTGGGTGATTCTGGCTCAGGAATCCTCATGAGGTTGCCGTCAAGCTGTTGGCTGGGGCTGTCGTCATCTCAAGGGGGCTGGAGAGTCGGACTCCAAGCTCCATCACATGGCTGCTGGCAGGAGGCCTCAGTTTCTCGCCAGCTTTGGCCAGAGGTCTCTGTTCTTTACCACATGGACCTCTCTATAGGCTGCCAGAATGTCGTCAGGATGTGAAAGCTGCCCTGCCCTGCCCCCAACAGGGAGTGGTCCAAAGAAAAAAGAGAGAGAGAGCCTGAGGAAGTGAGAGAGCACCCTAGACAGAAGCCACAGTCTTTCATAACCTAATATTGAGGTGACGCACTGTTACTTCTGCCATGGCCTACTGGTCACACCAACCACGCTGGTAGAGTATGGAGGGGACTACATAAGGATGTGAATACCAGGAGGAGGGGATCCTTGAAGGCCATCTTGGAGGCTGGCTACCACCACCTAGAACATCTCTCTGCAGCCCTATCAGAAGACAGTGACAAACAGTAGTAAGTCCACAGCTTTGACACAAAGCCTTCATTAACACTGCAGCCTTGAGAGCACCTGCCCTCAGCTCCCGTTGAGGCTACTGGTCTCCTGGAAGATCAGCTTTGCTAAATGGGGTCGAAGAGAACTTTACAGTTTTCACTGTGTCTTTAAATAAAAGAGGTGAGTGCCTGAAGTTTTATTATATTAAAACATCCTGGATCACTGTCTAATTTTTTTAAGAAAAATGTTAGTTGAAAGTCCCAGATCAAATAAGGAAACTCTTGGGTTTCCTTTGTTCCATTAATAATTATAAGTAGAATCTGTTTGCCGTGGCAGAAGCCACTATGTCACATAAAAGAAGGTACAGCCTTGCTGGAGAGCAAGGGGGTTACCAGCAGCTGCCTGGGCCTGCTGCATTCCTCCTCATTTGTAGATCATTGGGAAACTTTTGGTCACCAAGTGGAATGTCAGATTTATTTCTTCTGCTCTAGAAAAGGAAAGTCAGGAAGGGCAGATAGCAATTGAAAGACCTTTTTGCTGATGCACCCTGAGTTCTGTGGTTCAGTAAATCTCACCCAGCCACTTGGACTCTGGATGTTGGGTTGGGTGGTGGCCACGCTGTTTTTCAACAAGGATCACGAAGGCCGTGGATGTTTTCTGTTTTCTGTGTCACGTTATGTCTGTGCTAGTGGATTGAACTCAGTATGTTGCATCACTCAGCTGGAATCAAAGTCAAGTGAATATTTTTCTCTCTTGTTTCCAAGAAATAAAAAATCAGTGCTTAAGCCAGTTGAGTATTTGTGTAACTTTGACAGTTATACATAATAAACTTTGTGACACAATGAAATCTTGGTTGCTTCTTCCTCCTGAAATATAATGTGGCCCAAAGAAATGTTCTGTACCAATGACATCCTGGCAGGAACTGTTTCTCACTTTTTCTCCCTGAGTTGTATTCATTGAAATAAACATTTTTCTTTTCTTACTAGAACATCAGAACAGACATTGTCATGGACATTGGCCACAGTATAAACCCAGCCCTTGACGTAGGCCAGGTACGTAAACTGAGCTGCCTCCTTCCTGTCTGTGAAGCCAGGACTGCTGTGGGCACCTGGAGGGAAGCACTCTGTCCAGCTGGGTCATCAGGCTGTCCTTCTGCCCTGTCGTCTGAATCTTTCCGTTCAGGCTGACCCCAGAACTCAAACCTCTTACTGTTTGAAATTGGGAAGGAAACATGGGTGTTTTAGGTAGTTTTTGAAGAAACATATAGTCTGTGATTGGGGAGCTTGAATGCAGCAGGACTAGGCATAGAGGTGACGAAGTGAGCCCCACACCTCGTAGAAGGACAATGTCGTGCCAGTGCTGAGCCTCGGGCGGATGACGGGCTCCAGATCCGGGAGCGGAAAGTTGGACTAGGATAGCAGGGCCGCACAGTCACAGCAGTAGCATTGGCAGGTAGTCCATTTTGTCCACAGACATTTTTTATTTCAATTTGAAATAATTGGCAAGAGACTCTTTAAGGACGGGCACCTCACTTAGCAGGTGGAGGTCATTTGGGCTGGGGAGTGGTCTGGACCTGTGGGAAGAGTCATCTAACGTCGTGGTGGAGGAGAACACCCCTGGCAGTAGACGGAAGTGACGATGGAGAGTGGGGTGGACAAAATGTGGCCACAGGAAGGAAGTAAAGGAAGAAGAGACCCGCAAGTCAGAAAAGTGTGTGGAAAGGTAGTTTGGCCACGTGCTGACATCTAAGAACTGGAGCATTTAAAGCTGTACGGGAAGCTCAGAGAGCACACAGTCCAAACCCTTCATGTTACAAGCAGAGAAACTGAGTCCGGAGATGTGAGGCCAGCCAGCTCGGGAGCAAGGGTAGTGGATGAGAGGACCGGATTCTGGAGCCCTGAGAGAACCTGTGCTGGGTCTGGGGACAGACCCGCAGAGGGGGCTTCATCTGCCTCCCGGGCAGGGAAATGAGGGCGTTGGGCTCTGGCTGACATTCGAACTCCGGTCTTTTGACTTTGAACTTAGCGCAGAAGAAGATGTTTAGAAATGCTTTTAGGTAATCTTTTAACTAAATTTTCAGACATGCTCCAAGACACGCTGAAAACCCTGTTAAGCGGTATTTTATAAATTTAAACAAACCGCATGAAGTGAAATGCCGCTGTTGACTATATTTTCTCATCTGTGGAATCTCTTTTTTTTTGCCTCAGATTGAAGGCGCCTTTATTCAAGGCATGGGCCTCTACACAATCGAGGAGCTGAAGTATTCTCCTCAGGGAGTTCTGTACACTCGTGGCCCCGACCAGTATAAAATCCCGGCCGTCTCTGACGTCCCCACAGAGCTGCACGTTTCTTTTCTGCCTCCGTCTCAAAACTCAAATACGCTGTATTCATCTAAGGTGAGCCGAGCGCGAGGAGTAAATGCGCGTTTGTGTGATACCCTGGAGGGGGCTCCGTTCGTCTCTTGGTCATTTGGGATTTTTACCAGGATTATTGAAGAAAAATCCCTATTAAACATTTTAATTATAAAGTAATTTAACAACATCATAAATTAAAAAAAAATACTCTGGATCTTGGAGCCTAACAAACTGCTGTCACCCTCAGGTTGTATCTGATTTTTTGTTTTGCAGTAATCATCTTCATACCTTTATCTGCCTTCTCCATCTGGGATCATTCCTTAGGCTGGAATCCTAAGAATGAAAATACTGGGTTAAAATATTAAATGACTTTTTAAAGCAAAAACTTCCATATAGAATATTTAATATTTTATGTATGCGTACAAACAGTGTGTACCTGTGGATTGACGTGTACGTGTGTATACAGAGAAAGAGTTGTAATCTAGGGGACTTGTTTCCCCCCAGGGTCTGGGAGAGCCTGGGGTGTTCCTGGGGTGCTCGGTCTTCTTCGCCATCCACGACGCGGTGAGAGCAGCGCGACAGGAGAGAGGCCTGCTTGGACCCCTGAAGCTCGATAGTCCGCTGACCCCGGAGAAGATTAGAATGGCCTGTGAAGATAAGTTCACAAAAATGGTACATTCTGCTCTCGAGATTCTAAATCCTTGTCCCCTGTCCTTGTAGTCAGTTTCATGAACCCACCATGGTGGTTTTCCATGGAAGAAAAGGGCATTCGAGCAGGAGAAAAGCAGAGTGGCCCTTGGATTGCATTTGTCATCAGCCTGGCCCTGCCTGGCCCACCGCAGGGCTCAGGTCTACAGCATTTGAACAAAGAAGGTTCATTCTTCATTGGTCAGTTATATGTTCCTCCCTTGTTTTGGTCACTTCCCAGAACACCGTGTCAGGAATAGAAGTGTAGGAACTGTGCTCTGAACCTAAGACCCTCAGGCCAAGGATGTAGGGGCCATTCCACCTGTCGGTGTCACTCCACCACAAACAGGCACTGGGAGAGTGCAGTTCCCAACTTGAAGGCAGAGTGAGAAGGGCTCTTTCTGGCTCAGGCCCAGTGGCAGGCATCCCTCCTTTGACCCCCCTGCCAAGCAGCGCCTCTGCGGAGCGAACTTCTCAGCTCTCGTTGGTCATTTTGGGCAACGGGATCTTTAACTGTGGGAGGAAGTCATCCGGATCACAGTGACCTCTCTGACCACAGACAAGTCATTCCTGATGTTGAAGGCAGAGCCCCCTGCTCCACTCCCTCCTCTGCTGGCTCCTTGCGGTGCCCCGTAGCTTTCCCTGAGCCCCGTGAGTCACGTCTTCACACTGGAGAAACACAGAGACTGACTCCCCTTTTCATTTGTCCCCCTTCAAGGGTGAGATGACGACTCTCACGGCTGCCCTGCCCACTGTGCTCCTCTCCTGGATCCCTCCACATTCTCAGGCTGTCCTGCCAAAACCTCTCCTTGTCCTGCTTGCCTTCTGGGTGCTTTTTATCCTATTTCATATTTTGCTGTTTTTTACCTCTCACAACCATTTTCCAAGTTGCCAACGTCCAAATTTGTTCTTTTATTCTAGATTCCAAGAGATGAACCTGGATCCTATGTTCCTTGGAATATACCCATATGATTCAGATACAAACTTCTGGGGAAATGGGCTGACTCTTCCAACACAGCAATCTGTCCAGTCTCTGCGCTCTAAAATGCTAAGTCTGAAAGACAAACTTCACAGTTCAGAAGTCATTTCACGGAGTATTGCTTTTATATGACGCTGATCTTAAATGTTCCATTGAGATTTTGACAGATATGCTTAAGCAATTTAGAAATCATATTTTAAGTGGCATGAATCCTAACTGGTTTTCTCTACAATGATATTTTCCATTAGTCGGTGCCATAAATCCATCCAGCTGAATGGAATAGAAGACGATGGCTTGTATGTGATCTGTATTTGGCTTGTATCCACCGACAGGAATTATACTGTCTGGTGAAAGGCAATTTTCTAAATAATTGTATTATTAGTATGGCTGTAAAGTTGTCATTTTCTCATTTGTGCCCATCTGCCATCACCCTCCTTTTCTTGTCAGAGGGGATCCAGGCACTGGATCTAAAGAGTCGGTGGAACCAAAGAAAAAAATAAATAAATTGGACTTTATCAAAACTAAGACCTTTTGTGTGTTTGCTTCAAAAGATGCTTCAAGAAATTGAAAAGACAAACCACAGAATGAGAGAAAATATTTGCAAACCACATATCTGATAAAGATTTAATATGCAGAATATATTAAAAAACTCTTACCACCCAACAAAAAGAAGATAACTCAATTTAAAAACAGGCAAAGAAATTGAATAGACATTTCTCCAAAGAAGATATATAAATGGCCAATAAGCATCTGAAAAGATACTCAAACTCATTAGTCATTAAACAAATGCAAATCAAAACCACAATGAGATACCATTTCACAACACTAGTATGGCTAGAATCAAAATGATGGACAATAGCAAGTGTTGACAAGGATGTGGAGAAATTGGAACCCTTATCCACTGCTGGGGAGAATGAAAATGGTGCAGATGCTGTGTGAAACAGTTTGGCAAGTGCTCAAAAAGTTAAACAGAATTATCATATGACCACTCCTAGGTATATACCCAAGAGAATTGAAACATATGTTCACGCAGAAACTTGTACGCAAATGTTCATAGTGTTATTCATAATAGCCACCCGTGGAAGCAACCCAACTGTGTCAACTGATGACAAAATTGGTATAGCCATACAAGGGAATATTATTCAGCCATACAAAAGAATGGCACACTAACACATGCTACAGCATGGATGAACCTTGAAGATGTTAAGTGAAAGAAGCCAGACACAAAAAGGCCACATGTACGATTCCATCCTTCTGAGACACCCAGAAAAGAGACAGAAAGCAGATTGGTGGTTGCGAGGGACTAAGTGGGGAGGTGATTGCAGTGAGTCTTGGGTTTCTTTTGGGGGTGATGGAAATGTTCTGGAATTAGATAGTGGTGAAGATGCACAATCTGCGAATATACTAAAAACCACTGAATTGCTCATTTTGAAAGAGTGATTTTTATGGTGTGTGAATTATATCTCAATTAAAAAAATAGATATGTAGAGAGAAATGGTAAATGTGGGAAAGATTGAGAAGTTGTGAGCATCATAAGAAATTTATCCCAATGGCTTTTAGTGACAGGAACCCTCAAAGGGGGCTAAATAGCAAGACATCCTCCCTGGGCCACTGCATTTCCATCCACGGCATCTACACTGAGGGGTCCCTTCTCCCTGCCACACTCCCCGCTAGGGACCCTTGTCCCAGAGCCAGGTGAAGATGGCAGTGGCTCTTCAATGGCCTCAGACTAGAGACCAAGGTCATCCTTGTTATGGTTGCACATGGTTCCTCTAAATCCCTGTAAAGAGCAGCTTTTCTCGTTGATACCACAGATCATTAAGGAGCACCCACTACGCGCCAGGCACTGTTCTGGTCCCTTAGGATAGCTCAGTAAACAAATCCACAGAGACTCCTGCCCTTGTGACGATGACATTCTGGTCAGGGAGGGAGACAGGAAATAACAAACAATAAATGAGTGAATTGTGGAGAATGATGGGTGCTGGCGAGTTCAAGGGCTGAGGGAATGAGTGAGGGCAGAGCGGGGTGAGGCCAGTGGAGCGGGAGGGAGACAGGGAGTGGGGAATGAGGGTGGTGGGGCGTGAGCCCAGCGGCCATGGGCATCAGGGGAGAAGCCTGCTGGGGAGAGCAGTGTCCCTGTGGGGGGTGTCTGGCCTGTTCCTGGGACTGCAATGGGGCCTGTGTGACTGGAGCAGACTTGGGGACAGGGCAGTCTCGCAGAGCCCCAAGACTGTTGTAAGGACAATGGCCTTTGATCTGCGTGAAATGCCAAGAAGTAGCAGGAACTGACCTGTGTGGAAGGCTCACCTGATGCTGTGCTGGCCCAGATGGGGGGAGGGCACGTTCTTAGGATGCTCACAGCTTCTCCAGCTTCCCCAAGGTTTCTGTTTCTCCTTCTTTCTCCCCCTCTCTTTGATGGGTGCCTCCATTTTGTCCCTTTGCCGGCTCCTCCTGCCCCTCCACCCCCTCCTCCCCCTCTTCCTCCTCCCCACGTCTATAAATGTTGGAATTCTTGAGGGTGCCGAGGGTTCCTCATGTCTCCTGCCCTCTCCCTGCGGGTGACCTTCCTCTCCGTGCCTGGGGATGACGCCTGATTCTCTACCTGTCACTTGGGCCTCTCCCACCTGGGATCCAGCTCTGACAACCCAACACTTGCCTTCCATTGCCACTTGGATGTCTCAAACTCACCTTAAACTCAGTGTGTCCCAAACAGATCTGCTTGTCAGTACAGCCACCACGAGATGCCAGAATCAGGGGAGTCTGTCGAGCCGCTGCCTTCTCTCAGTGCGCCTCCGCTCAGCCACGAAGTCCTGTCAAGCCCACCTCAGAGAACTTTCTTAAGTCTGCCTCTGTCTCTCTCAATTTCCATAGCTACTATGTTATTCCAAGCCGCCATTGTTTCTCCCCTGACTCCTGCAGTCGTCTCCTCACGATCACCCTGCATTCATTCTGCTTCCCCTCCAAACCATCTCCACATCGACGCCAATGTAATATACAAATTTATGGACACACACAACGATCACATTACGCCCTTGCCTGAAACCTTCCCACAGCTCCCATTCCTCCCACAGAACACTGCCCCAGGTCCCGCAGAGGCCAACGCACCGCAGTGAATCCGCCCCTGCCTGTCTCTGCAGCCCTGTGTCATGACCCTCTCCCCTTTGCCACCCGGGTTCCCTGTTCTATTTCTCACCTTGGAGCCTTTGCCTGTGTCCTCTGGCAGGAAGGCGCTGTCACTTCCACCTCTCCTTATGTTTGTCTGCTACTAAGGAGTGCTTCTCTAATTTTAACATGCACACAGGTAACTTAAGGATCTTGTTAAAATGCAATCGAGTAAGCTCAGAAGCAATAAGGGAAGATGATACTGGTGCATCCAGAATCACGCATGAGCAGGTGTGGAAGGAAAAAGCAACCTGGGTGAGCAGGTAACCAGACCCCAGCCATCCACTGCTGTTGCATCGGCGTGTCTCCCTAGTTCCTACCTGTGGCTCCACGGAGGGGTGAGAGGCCCCTCCCCTCATCATACCTGTGGCTCCATGATGGGTGAGAGGTCCCTCCCCTGGTAATACCTGTGGCTCTGTGGTCGTGTCAGAGGTCCCTCCCCTCGTCATACCTGTGGCTCCACGGTGGGGTGAGAGGTCCCTTATGACAAGCTGATAGAGAAAGAAAGAGTCTGAGCCTGGCTCACAAATGAGTTGGGTCAGTATGTGCGTACAAGCCGGACACGGGCAGCATCTGCACCACAGCCTCACTCAGAGGCCGTGAGGGAAACTCTCCCCAGGGGCAGAGCTTTGCATAATGCACCTGGTTATCCACTCTGTATGGAAAGCGCAGCAGCCCAGGGATAGAGCAGACACAGACTCATGGGTAGGAGCGAATGGTTTGGCCAGCTGGGCAGGACCTGGAAGGGGAAAGATGGGAGAC
>NW_025794331.1:0-11218 GCF_021613505.1 Equus quagga | reverse complement strand
TGGTTAAGAGGCGTGGTTGAAGTCACACAGGAAGTTGGTAATTGAGCAGGATTCAAGCCTAAGTGTGTATGATCTTGAAGTCTTTATTCGTTCTTTGTCCCCCATCATTTCATTCCTTCCTTCATTTATTCATTTCATCATCCAGCCAGCCAACAGTAAACTAATGTTTACCGGCTGCTCACTATTGACAGACATGGACTGTGCTGGACCCTGAGGAATCCAGATCATCTGACCTTAAAAGTGTCCCTCACATGAGAAAAAAATGTTTCCTGTGCTGCAGACCGCTTTTCAGATATTCCAAACAAAATCCACTTTTCTCGAGCTGCTCAGAGCAGGCACATTCAAATCCGGATTGGTCTTCAGAGAAAAGTACAAACTCCTTTTCCGCTGAGCCAACTCATTTTCAATTCACTCCATGAAGTCAGGCAGAGTACCAGGAGGGTAAAAACAATCGTAACGACACCACCGCCCACTGCCGTTTACAAGAAGGGGCATTCCTGGTGGGGCAGAGGAAGATGGACGGCACCCGTGTGCCAGAGCTGGCATGGCGTCCTGGCAAGTGGCAGATTTATGGCTCTGGCATCGCCAAAGGAGGAGTCCCTTTCCACTGATTTCCTTCTGAGCTCCCCGGGTTGGTTATTGCTCCGTTTCTTCTTAGCGTGAGTGATCAGAGGGTCCTAGGAGGCAAGTGGGTGCATGCAGGCGAGCAGTTGTTCCATGGATTTATTGTTTATTCTCTGCTCGAGTCACTTTCCTGGCTGCTGCCGCTGTGAACGAGTTCCTCTGTGAGAGCAGCTCCTGGCCTCGCTGTGCCCACTGCTGCCTCCGGGCCTTTGCCGGACATGCCCTGCCTGTTACTGTAGGTCAGTCCAAGCCCTTCCCCTTCCATGTGGCCAAGTAATCGTGGTCCCGTTTGACATTCGTGTGGCACTTTACAGTTTATAAAGTAAGGTACGGTTTATAAAGCAGTGGGTCACACTGGTTCAGAGCACGGTCTTTGGAGCCAAACTGCCCGGGTTCAGATCTCAGTTTAGCCTTCACAGGCCAGATAATCGTGGGCCACCTACTCTCTCTACCTCGGTTTCTGCATCAGTAAAGTGTGGGCAATCAGAGGGGCTCTTGTGGGGAGTAATTTGAGCTTATCCATGTAAATCAGAGGGTAAGCCCTAAACAAATGATTATTATTTTTATTTTATTATGTAAGTCATCCTAAAAGAAGGAGGAGAAGCAAAGAATTGGCATAGTGGCTTGTAATCTCAGCTCTGTCACTAATCTGCGTGAGCTTGGGCAAGTTATCAGTTTTCTGTCATCTGTAAAATGGGGATGATGACAGTGCTCACTGCACAGGGTGGTTGTGAAGGTTAAATGAGATGTTGCCTGGTAAGTGTTGAGCACAGTCTCTGTGATGCAGTGAATGCCCAATGACAATCATTTTTAATGGTAACTAGGCACCTTAGAAACATTTAACCACTGCATCAAGTGAGCTTGATTTGTGCGATATAATCCTAAAGGAACTTTATTTTTGTCTTCTATTGTTTCTTCAGATTTACTCAGTGGGGCTGATTCTGTTGCTGCCTCTGGATGAAAATTCTGGAAGGCCCTACTGACTTTTTGGTACCTATTCAGTAACAGAAGGTCCTACAGCCCCTGTAAGTTGCAAAACTCAGTTGCACATCAATAATTAACATATTCAGTCCAGTGCAATTGCTAAAGCTTTAAATGTGGTTTCTGGGCTTGCCACACACAGGGCAGCTTGCTGTCATGACAGGGAGGTGACCAGCTTCTATCTCCTCCCTCATCTGCTGACCACAGTTTCTGCCTTCTCCAGCGTTGGAGAGGGGACAAGGGGAGAGGAGAGGGGACATGAAAGTGTTTACTTGACTGGACTGTCGTGAGCTGGTATCAGCACACTTCCTGGAATTGGCAGATGTTTCAAGCAGGCTCTTTCACTCGTGGTTGCTTTTGGGGTTTCTTTGGAGATTCCCATACACATCGACATCCCTAATTGCTGGAGCTCTCTCACCAGCGATTCTCTTGATGACAGTAATTGCATCGCTGTTTCTGCACTGTCACTTACAACTTCTTCTCAGCCCTTAGGAAAACGCGATTTCACTTCATCTCTTTCTGTTGAGATTCCGTTTTTCCTTCCAAGTTGTCCTCCTGGATAGAACCTTCTCTCTTACACATGGCTCACGTCTGGTTCACGGAAACATGAGCTTCCCACAAACTCATTTAATCTTCACCTGCCTTTGTGTGATGAGTGCTGTCATTATCGGCATTGACGGGGGCAGAATCTGAGACGTTGAGTGTACACGTAGCATATCCAACATCACACAGCTAGCAAGTGATGAAGTCATGCCCTTAATCCAGGTCATCTGACCCCATAGCCGAGATTTTGACCACCCACGTTGTACTTTCAACTTAAAATTGAGCATAATTGTTTTCCTTCACTGTCTGAGAAAAGATGTGTAAAGATTATGTACAATTCTCCTTCTTGTCTTTTGATTTTTGGGGGAGTTATGGGAATGAAAATGTTCTAGTCATGCTTATCTAGTGTTTTCTCCTTTCCTGCTTCTCCCTCCAGAAAAGTCTAACCGTACAGAAAAACAAAAACAAACTCAGCCACCAAATAGAAAGACCTCTGTCTTTTGCTGGTGTCCATTTGCTCAGCATCACAGAACTCAGCGCATGTGCCCTTCCCACGAGCTGTCTCTCTGCCTCCCACCTTTTCTGTGTGTTTCACACCAATTCTCTCTAGCTCATGCTTAGATTTTCTCCACTGTTGGATCTTAACAATATAGTTTGGAATTCAATTTATAAGAAGAATATATTACACTTTACCAAGTTACACTGCATGCCCTCTGAATCTGTTTACTGACATCTCTGGGGTCTCAGGATTACTTCAGAGTAAACTTGATTAAACAGTGTTGGATTAGTTAAAGAGGGGTGCACATGCAGCTGCCTGGATAGCCCACTGTTCTTTAAGAAAAATATTGGATAGGGGCTGGCCCGGTCGCTCACTGGTTAAGTTTGCACGTTCTGCTTCTTGGTGGCCCAGGGTTCGCCGGTTCGGATCGCGGGTGCGGACATGGCACCGCTTGGCAAGCCATGCTGTAGTAGGCGTCCCACGTATAAAGTAGAGGAAGATGGGCATGGATGTGAGCTCAGGGCCAGTCTTCCTCAGCAAAAAGAGGAGAATTGGCAGCAGTTAGCTCAGGGCTAATCTTCCTCAAAAACGAAAAAAAATATTGGATAATCCAATGCAGGCAAATCAGACATCAGCTTGTTTTGTTAATGTTCTGACCTCATTTAAAATTAAAGAGATTTTATTAAATTAGAAGATCCAGATAGGTTAAAATAAAATTGATTCATATATTTTTGCAGAGGTGAGCGTACGAAATCAAACTTCCAGTCTTATTGGCTTACTAGTTTAAAAATACTTTTCATAGATTTTAGTTCTCTTGGGGTAATAGCTTGTCTGTTTCAATGGTATGGGGTGTCCTGTCAAATGCTTTCGTTGTAATCAGCATTTTCTTTCCCCACTTAACACAAAGAAAACCTAATCCACCCCTCATTTTGCTGCTTTCTTTGAAAAAAAGAGAAGGATTGGGAGCTATTTAGCCAATCTGCCTTGCTGCAATTTCTCATATCAGAGGAATCTCGTTCTTCTTTTTTTCCTTCATATTTTGTAGATTGCAAATATGTTTGAAGACGTCGTTGTCAGTGAAAGGATTCTTTTCAATTTTCCACTGTGTTTCTTTTCATCAATCTAATTCTCTCTTTAACTCAATGCTGCTCTTATTTATAGCTTGTGACTCCTCTTCCGAACCTTCTTCTACTTTCTAGAATGGTTGCATTTTTAAAGCTACGCCTGATTGCCCATATTTCCAGTTTTTGCAGTTAGAACCATGGGGATTTGGCTTCCCTGCCCTCTGTTTTAACATCAGCTCCATTCATGGCTGTTGTCCCTGAAAATCACATATCTGCTGTCTACCAGAAAATCAAGCCAATTCTTGTTTTTTTCTGCCTGTGGCGTAATGACAATTTCCTGCTTTCTAGACACTTGAGTCATTTTGATGCTCCAGCTACACATGGGGAGAAATTGGTTATATTGAAGGATAGGGTAAGGTGACAGTGAAAAATATAATTAATAAAGAATTCAGATGCTGAGTTTACTTATTTTTTTACGCTCAGAAGAAAGATATTTATGAGCATTGTTTTTGTTGTGGTAAAATATGTATAAGAAAATTTACCATTTTAACCATTTTTAAAGGTCCAATTCAGGGGCATTAAGTACATTCATAGTGTTGGGCAACCATCACCATTGTCTGTTTCCAGAACTTATATATATCTCAGAGATTTTGAAGTACTTGGGTGACCAAATCTGTTAAACATTTTTAAAGCACTTTTTACGTCATTGTGTCATTTTATTTGTTCTTTAAGGTACATCTTTTCGTTTATCTAATTTATATTTATTGAGTGTTCCTGCTAATCTGGGCACACTTCTGGGCACAGAGGACTATAGTGTTAACCAGAAAGACAAGAAGCTTGTAGCTTAGTGAATTGGCTGGAGTGATTTCCAGGTCTTCTTCAGCTAGTCAACATTTCTTCCCCCGTATATGGATATGTTGTCCTTTCAGAGCAGTCAGACCAATGTCCCTTTACTTCAGTCTTCACTTCAGCCTGCTTCTCAAACCCCATCCCAATATTATATTTGGACTTTCCCAATCCTACAAAGGACTTTCTATTCCTTCTCCTTTATAGATATGTACTTTGCGGTATTCTTTCATGGATGTTTAAATGGTATTATAGTGTATGTATTTTGGAGCAATTTGCTTTCTTTTTTCCCAGTTTTATTAAGATATAATTGCCACGCAGCACTGTGTAAGTTCAAGGTGTACAGCATACTGATTTGACTTACATATATTGTGAAATGATTACCACAAGAAAAAACTGTTTTTCTCCCTGTGATGAGAACTCTTGGAATCTGCTCTCTTAGCTACTTTCAGACCCAGCATCCAGCAGTGTTCGCTGTACTCATCATGCTGTACCTTACACCTGTAGTACTTTTTTATCTTATCCCCAGAAATTTGTACCTTTTGATCATCTGCAGTTTGCTTTTTTACACAGCAGCATTGCTTGGAAATCAATGCATATTGTTGTATTTATGAGTCTCCAGCAAATGCTCGTTGAATCCTTAGCATGCGGCAGGAGCTGTGAGCTAGATGTCTTCACCTCTCTTCCGCGTGTAACCTTAACAACAGCCCGGGAACAGAGTGTGTTGGCACCATCCTCATTTTATATACAGGAAAACCGAGAATCAGGGTCTTCAGGTGTTTTGTTCAGGGTTGCACAGCTGGTTAAGTAGAGTCAGGATTTGAACTCAGCTTCCTGACCTCGGAGCATGTACAATTACCATTCGACCAAGCTGCCTCTGCCTGGTCAAGTCAGAAATATCAGTCATTCACAAAGATTTTATTTGTAGTTAGTCCAAATAAATAGCCCATTAATCATGCGGTCACACGTAAATACAACATTGCAAGTGTGGTGAGTGTTTCAAGAGAAGTGCGTTGCTCTGTGAGAGGGGTTGACCTTCACTCACTCAGGTTCCCTGAGGAAATGGTAATGAGCTGAAATTTGAAGGATGAATAGAAGTAACCAGATGAAGAGGAAAGGAAGAGAATTCTGGGCGGAGGGAACAGCATGCACAGCAGTTGTGATCAGAGGGAGCACAGAGCTTTCAAAAACCTAACGTCCAGTGTGACTGAAGCACAGACAGGAAGAGAGGAAGTGGATGAGACAAGTGGGGAGAGGTGGGGTCCTGGGCAGGCAGGGTTCAGGGCCTGTTTGCCATCTTGTGGATTCTAGTCTATATTCTTTATTGAAATAATTTCGAGCAAGAAGGGTGGCGTTTGCGTTTCTAAAATATCACTCAGCCATACTGAGCACAAATTGGACACAGACCAGAATGAAGGTGGAGGCTGTTCAGTATTTGGCGAGCTGGTAGCTTGGACAAGGCTGGTGGTGATGGAGATGTAGAGAGGTGACTTGATACAATTGTATCAGCAGGATACAGCTGGACCAGTACAATTCTACTGCCAGAGGTACAATCAGCAGGTCTTGGCGTTGGGTTGAATTTGGCCAGGGAGGGAGGGAGGATGTGAATCAGTAACATCTGGATTTCTGGCTTGAGCAGCTGAAATGGAAGGTGGCGATAGTCACTGAGCTGCGGAAGACTGGAAAATGGCCAAATTTGGGGTGAAAGATCAGGAAGTTGGTATTACTGTGCAGAATGGAAGGTCGGGTAGCTGATTTCAGAAGGGCCCTCCGACTTTACGGGCAGTGAAGCAGCTAAGAACACAGCCCCTGGCATCAGACAGCGACTGGGGTCCCTGCTCTGAAATTTTCGGCAGCTTCCGCTCGCTCCTCTGACCTCAGTCTCCTCTCGGGTCCCAGGGATGTTATCAGCCCCTGCCCTGATGTGCTGAGAGGATTTAGAGAAAACTGTGCATGAGGCACTTAGCCCAATCCTCCGCGCTTAGTAAGTACTCAATCTAGTTACCTAGATCATAATCGTTATCACCACTGTTATTATTCTAAAATGATTTGTAACTAAAATATTGGAGGAGTTCGGAGTGACGGAGTAGATAACTCTTTATCTTTTCAGTTTATACCAATTAAACTTTCTTCTTGACTTAACAGTGGACTCCCCAAACAATGAGATGTTGTTCCTCGTAGAGGACATTTTATTACAGGTAAATCAGGCAAATGGTCGCCTTTGAATAGATGTCGTACAAGAGCCACAATACATCATTGTAAAGGTCACCGGTGTCAGTTTTTAAATTAATTTTTCCCACTCTTAATAGTTCAGATCAAATTCTTGATTATATTGAGTTATCAAAAAAAAAATCCCCTGTAATTTCAGAGGCTCATGTCAGCCTCAAGAGTGACAGCCATGTGACTGTGCTGTGAGGGATGCTGTCAGCAGCATGAATGGGAAAATTTCTTTTATGAACACCAGATTCTCATGGGAGGGCCCTGCCTCTGACATGTGTCAAGAAGGAGCTGCCAAATTATTCTCTTCCCAATACTTGCTAAATTGAAACCAATTCAAACATTGCCGGTTGAGGTTGAAACTTCGAGGCTATTAAAAATGTCACATAAAATGTGAGTGTACTTATTGGAAAAGGGTAATTCTCCTTCTAGAGATTGCATAGGTAAAGCTTTCTGATTTTCGGAACGTATAATGTAGTTTCACTAAATAAATATATGCCGAAGCTTCAATGCCTTATCTCTATTTGAAAGAAATATCTTTTATAAGAAGAAAAATACTGGGTATTTGGAGAACAGATGTTAGCAACAGTCTAAGCATTGCCCGTGGCTTAGATGGAAAACTAGAGGAATGTGTGTTCAAAATCAGAGGTGGGGACGTGGTCCTGCCTAGACCTTGTTCATCTTGCAGACGTGGTTGGCCTGCATGGGGATTAAAAAGACAGTCCCAGCTAGCCACACTCAGTGGAGCTGAGTAGCAGCTGCCCACCTTGGACTGGCTTGTGCTCACTCTATTCTGTACTTTTCTGTCTTACCTGTCTGATCCCTGTAGGAATTTGAGTCTGTAACCTCTTCCCTAAGTCTGTTCTTTTAAACCAGGGATATGCTGCCCCCAGAAGTCCATAGCACTGGGTGAGTGGCGTGGGTAACTCAGAATAATACGGCACATCTTCTTGGAATGTTGGTTTTACATGACAATTTGGAGGAAATGTTTTCATGTTAAGACAAAATATTTTGGAATAGGTTAGCAAATTCACATGACATTCTGTTTTTTAAAAAGTAATAGATGAGATTTGAACATAACCTAGAGTTTGCAGTAGCCCAGTAGTCACTAGCTGGCCATGATCTCAGATGCAAAGGAGAATCTGAAAGTTTGGGGAAAGACAGTTTCTTCCAGGTTGGAAGCATACAACAAGCCCTCCTGACCAAAAGGAGGATCTTCTGCTGTACAAATCCAAAGTAACTAATAATTTCAAGGGCCTCTATGCAGTAAAAGCACACCAGAATAGTGCTTTAATGGAATGAGTGTTTGAAACCTGGAAAAGAGAAAATGAAGCATCTTTCATTGAAGAGGAAAATTAGGAGGATCTAGTTATTTTAAACAAGCTGCTTAGTCTTTAATATATGCTTTTTCCCCACCCCCACATAATGTATTCCTGAAAATCTGCCTGGAAAGTAGACAGACATATAGAGAATAAATGCACTTGTGTGTACTAAAGAAAGTTATATATGAGATTTCAAAGGAACATCAAGCTAGATAGTGGAAAGGCTTGACTCCTGAGTGTATTCTTCCTTCTCCTTGGTCCATGAAGGATACTTAGTGGGAAAAGTTTGGAATGGGTTGCCTAAGTCATGGACTTAAAGCTGGAAGTGGTCTTGGAAACAGCCAGGACTCTTGGCTGCAAGTGACAGAAACCCAAGTCACTGCCTCAAGCAAAACAAGGAATTATTGGCTTGCAAAATTGAAAAGTCCAAGATTGGGTATGACTATATTCAAGTTCTCAAAAATATGTCATCACAAGTCGATCTCTGTGAAGGATCTCTTTATCCCCCTCTTTCTCTCTTTCTATCCATGTATCATTTATGTATTGTCTGTCTGTAGCTCCATCTATAATCTGTTTTCTCTTCTTTTTATGTATCATCATCATTTCTGCTTTTCTCTGTTTCTTCTTTATTCTCAGGCAGAGACTTACAGTGCAATAACGATGCCAAGGATTGTATTCACGAGTTAGTTATCAATCTCAATGGCAAAGTTTGCTGTTCTTGTCACATCATTCTACCAAAAAGCTGTGCTAAAATCGTTGGTTCTGTTTGGGTTCCATGCTCATTCTTAATCAGTCGATGATGTGGCCAGGAGATGGAATAATCTGATTGGCTGGGCCTGGGTCACGTGGGCTTGGGGGTCAGTTCCACCTGAAATTCCTAGTCATGAGTGTTTCTTACCGGAAGAAATTGAAGTGACAGCTACAAAAGATCTTATTTAGTTCTGATTTCTCACCTTACTCATAAAAGAACTCAGGTCCAAACAGATTTTTCTTTTTTATTGTTTCATGAAAAGATAATAATGAGTAGAACTAGATTTTTTAAAGTGATTTTTTAATGGAAATATAACACATACAGGAATGTGCACAAATCCTAACTGTACAGCATGATGAGTTGTCATAAAGTGAATATACTCATGTAACCACCACCTAGATCAAGAAATAGAATACTACCCAGAAGGCCCTCTCTTGTGTCCCTCACCATCACTACCATCCAACCACTGGGCCTATCTGGACTTCTATCACCACAGATTAATTTTGCCCATTTGAACGTTACATATATGGCGTCATAAAGTGTATAGTTTTTGTGTCTGGTTTCATCAGCCCCACATTGTTCGTGAGATCCATCCATGTTGTGGTTCATTCTTTTTCATCACTATGGGGTATTCCATTGTATGAGTCTACTGAAAATAATGTATCTATTTTACTATTGATGAATGTTTAGAATGATTCTGCGTTTTGTTTATTATAAACAGTACTACCATGAGCATTCTTGAACCTTCCTTTGGTGGGGGCATATATTTTGTGTTGAGTATATTCCAAATAGTAGAATTCCTTTGTCATAATGTCAAGTTAACTTACAATTTGGGTGATAATTATAAGCAGTTTTCTAAAGCTTGCCACTGACAATTTTAGTTCCCACAGCAGTGTTTGAGAGTTCGAGATACTCCACATCTTCATCAGCACTTGGTATTGTCAGTTGTTTTAATTTTAGCTTTTTTGGTGGTTGTGATGTAACTTATTGTGGTTTTAGTTAGCATTTTTCTGATGACTAACAGGACTGAGCACTGTTTCATGTGCTAATTGAACACTTGCCTATACTCTTTTGTGAGGTGCATCTTCAAGGTTTTGGCCCATTGGTTTTAATGGTTTGCTTTTTTTTCTTATTGATTTATGGGTGTTCTTTATATTTGCTGGATAAAAGTCCTTTGTTGTATATATGTTGTAAAAGTATCTTCAACCCGTCTGAGACAGGCCTTTTTGCTCTCTTCATGTTGTCTTTGTAAAGAGGAATTCTTGGTTTTCATAGAGCCTAGTTTATCAGTATCTTTCATTATAGTAAGTGCTTTTTTCACCCTGCTTAAAAATTAAGACTTCATCTCAGGGTCTTGAAGATATTCTAAGTCTTATTCTTAAAAGATTATTATTAAATTTTTCAAACTTAGATCTACAATCTATATGAGATTGATGTTTTTGGTAAGACGTGCAGTAGAGGTAAAGATTCGTTCTTTTTCTTCTCCTTTTTTCTGATGGGGTGTCCAAATGACACAGAACCATTTGTTAAAAAGTCCACTCCCCTCTGCCCCCACTGTAATGTAGTGTCACTTTAGTCACAAATAAGTGACTGTATCTTTGTGGGTCTATTTCTGTGCTCTCTATTCTGTTTTGCTGGCCTATATGTCTATCTTTGAGCCAATTTCGCATGATTTTGGCTCTTGTAGCTTTATAATAACTCTTGATATCTGAAAGTCTAAACCCTTCAGGCTTGTTCTTTTTCTTCATGATTGTCTTGTCTTGTCTGGGCCCTCTGTGTTTCCGTATATATTTTAGAATCGTCATGTCAATTTCCGCAAAAATGACTTATTGGAGTTTGGTTGCAATTACATCAAAACTATAGCCTAAGTTGTGGGACAGTTGGCATTTTAATTTAATTGCTCTTTTAACCTATGAATGTGGTATATCCTTCCGTTTATTAAGGTGTCAGTTTATCTCAATAATGTTTTCTAGTTTTCTGGTCTTGAACATCTTTTCTTAGATTTAGTCCTTAGTATCTGATGATGTTGCAAATGGTGTGTTTTAAAATTTTTTATTTTCTAATCATCTGTTACTAGTATATAGAAATACAATAGATTTTTTTTAGATATTGTCCAAATGCACTTTCATCCTTAGTCATTTGACTGTATATTCTTTTGGGTTTTATGTATGTATAAGCCAGTGCGCTGTGAATAATGGCAGTTTTATTTCTTCCTTTCTAATCCTCTTATTTCATTGTGGTGTCTTATGGAAGTTTAGCTCTGATATATTGTTGGATAATGGTAGAAATAGCATCTTTGTCTTGTTCCTTATTTCAGAGGGGAGACATTCAACATTTCACATTTAATTATGATAATTGCTCCAGGGTTTTT
>NW_025794330.1:0-5938 GCF_021613505.1 Equus quagga | reverse complement strand
CTGGGGGCGGAGCATGGACTCCGGAGGACCCTTCTCAGCCCTGGCTCTGGGATTCCCACAGCTCCCCACCAAGGCTCTGGGGGAAGATCCCATTCGGTGGGGGGTGGGGAACTGGCCCTCCTGTTTTGTTTGGGTTCAGTATGCGGGAGGCGGTGGAGTGGGAGTGGGGTGGCTTTTCGAAAAGGAGCTGACCTCGCTGATTGAAGGATTGGGGTGGAGCAGTGAGATGCCATCTGGATAAGCATGTGGGAGGGAGGAGAAAGTAGTCTTGTCTGGGGGCAGCCTGTTCCTCTAGTCCTCTGTCTTGTTGGCCTCAGATTCTGGCCCCTATTTTCCATTCTTCCAGCCACTGTGGGTGAATTGAAAGGCCCCAACTTCTTGTGAGATCTGTTCCCCACTCCATTCCCAGGAGGGTGGCTGTCCTTCCCTCTCCCCCATCCACAGCCTACCTCCCTAAAGGGGCCACATTCTCAGGAGGGAGGTGCCTCCCAGCAGGAGGGTCTTGGGGCCAGTCATGGTATCTGGTAGCCTGTGGCTCCCATGCTGTGTCTACAGCCCCAGGCCTCACCTTCTCTCCCTCACCCCGTGTTCTCTGACCCAGGGGACATTGAGAGAGAGCACTGTTGCTGCTCTTTCTTTACCTTGTTTGAGGCAGGATGCTTGGCTCCTGGTGGGATCTGACGTTGATGAAGCAGAAGTTCAGACCTGAGACTGGGTATTAAGAGGGCAGACAGCCTTGGATTGTGGGGAGAGAATGAGGGGTGCACTCTGAGACAGAAATACTTCTTTGGGTGTCGTTCTACATGGGGCAAAGGGAGAAGGTACAAATATTCTTGAGATGCACGTGCACATGCGTATATATGTATTTTGGTGTGTAAACGAGTCACTCTTTGTATACCTGTGTGTATCTGTGTATGTGTGAATCTGTATATGTGCATAAATCTTTGAGTCAGTGTGTATTTGTGTGTTGTCTGAGGGTGTACATTTTGTACATCTCTGTGTATTAATGGATAGGCCTGTGTGTCTGTGGACACCTATGAAGCTCTGTACTGTAAGATGCGTGAGTCTGTGTGTGCATGCATGTGTGTACTTGTGTGTCTTTGGCCAGTATGTTTTGGGGTGTGTATACATGTTAGTATGTGTCTGAGCACACCTGTGTACAGGTCTACGTTTGTGTATGAACATGTGTGTGTGCCTGTCCAGGCATCTGATGGGATGTGGAGTTTCAGGAACAAAAGGAACAGTCTCCCAGATGTGCTTTCTTTCTAAAGGTTCTGGAGGTGGTGGAACAGGACAGGGTCAGAGAACCCCAGGGGAGGAGGGTGGCAAAGAAGCAGCAGGGCTGAGTTCCCTGAATATGAGCAGGCCTCTGACAACGGGACCATGGGTCTTGGGCTTGCCATGGATCTCACCAATGCTGGACCTCAGGGACGGCTTCTGGTGAAGAGGCCTGTCCTCCACAGAGGGGTGTGTCCCTCAGCCTTGGGTGCAGTTTGTGTCAGGAAGCTGCTAATCACAGCATGTCAGTCTCCCTGAGGGCATGGAACGGGAACTGCCTGGGGGTCAGGCCCCCACCCAGGTCCCTGCATTGCAGACTGCAACAAGCGAATTCTTTTTCGTGTATGTGTGAAGAAGATTCACCCTGAGCTCACATCTATGCTAATCTTCCTCTCGTTTGTATGTGGGATGCCTCTAAAGCATGGCCTACAAGTGGAGTAGGTCCACACCCGGAATCCTAACCTGCAAAACCCAGGCCACCGAAGCAGAGTGTGTGGAACTTTAACCACTGAGCCACAGGGCGGACCCTGCAACAGGGTAATTCTTGACACTCTGCTTCTGAAAGAACAGTGGAATCTGGCTTTCAGGGGTGGGAGGGATAGGCAGTAAAGGAAGCTCTGCATAGGGAGCTCTGGGACTGGGATTTTGGCTAAATGGCAAGCGCCCACTTAACTCCTTGTTGGGGACTTGGTTCTAGCCAATCCCAGTCACCCAATATCTTGCCAGCCAAGGCTGGAGGTAGAGGGAGGACAGGGAGAGGAGGGGGCTTAGACCTCTCCAGATTGAAGCTTGCTTGAGGCAGGCAAGTGTAGATAAGGTGTCCCTCAAATATCCAGCACTGTCTGTTATTGGGCTCAGCTTTAACCATTATATATTCATTCCTTTGGTTGTTTAAGGCCTTTCAGTCTTGAATAGCCTTTGATTAAAAAGCAAATACTCTTAGGAGAAGAAACTCCAAGGGCCTTATCTCTTAATGCGTCTGGGAGGTTGATTGGTAACCTGCCGAGAACGAGGTTTTGTGAGAAGGAACACAGAAGGCAAGGATGTGTGTCACTGTCAGTGGGCATGGGGAGAGGGCGGTTGCGGAGAAGAGAAGCCATTGAAAAGAAGATAAGGAAGCAGAGAGTGCAATGGTCACCATTTTTTCTTGCTGGGGACCGAGGTAGACTGTGTTTCCTGGTATTCCTCGCGTAAGTTGGGCTCTGCAGCATGCTACTGGATGTGGCCAATGCAATGTAGGAGGAAATGATGTAAGTCTCTTCCTGGCCTTTAAATGACCCCCTATGATCTTCCTGTTCTCACTGTCCTTGCCACAGGGATCTGGGGGTCCCCGTGTCCCTGAAGGCATAGCTACCCGATGGAAGGGGCTGTCTGACCTGCTGTGTGTAGGAAACCTTGAGATTTTGCAACCTACTTGTTACTGCAGCAGAACCTGGTTTAACCTAACACATATAGAAAAGAAGGTGCCCAGGAATGTCCTAATTTTTCCCGGACAGACATAGCACAGAAGTCAGGATCCCAGCCACCAGAGTCACAAAGCTCTGGATTCGAGTCCTAGTTCTACATTTCATTTTTCTTAGCCTTACTAAGCCTCAGTTTCTTCTTCAATAAAATAAAAGTTGAATTAGACAACATCTGTAATGCATATAACCCTCTGCTTTGCAATGGTGAGTTGTCACTAACTGTGGGCCTTTATGCAGAGTCATTAAGGAAGCAACGTAGTGGTAGGAATGAGCATGGGTTCCAGTTTGAATTTCCATGTATTGCACATTTCTTCTTCTATGAAATAGGATTAATAACAAATCACAGCAAGCTCAGCAGTGTTGGTGTGTGGGTCCATGTGATTATGTTGGTGACTGTGCTGAGGACACCAGGATGCAGGAGAGACAAGTTAGCTATTTTATTAGTACTGATGTCAATCCGAAGTCTAGCACACAGAAGCGCTAACTTAGTTCAGTTGTGGGAGGACAGCGTCAGGCTCACACACACGGATTCAGACCAGGAGGGGCTGATGCCCCCACAGAAGGACCAGCCCAGTGTGGGGAAGGGGAGGGCTGGGGGAGAGGGTCCCTCCAGGACACTGCTGCCTCCATCTCCTCCTCAGAGAACACCCTCAGCCCCAGCCCAGGCTCCCGAGAGCTGGATTCACGGGGAATGCCTGTGGGTCTCCTGGTTGGAGAATGCACTGCTGTCTTCATTGAAGTGTCTCCTGGCCAGATCTCCAGACAAGGCCTTATTCTGGAGGCTGCTCCTGGGGTGGTGTTATCCCACCATCCTGAGGGTGGAGATGAGGGGTGACGGCAGAGTCAGGGAAGGGAGATGGGCCTTGTGTGTGGGGATCGTACCCCTTCTCTCCCTGCGGTGGGAGATCATTGGGGTTAGGCCTTTGCAAGTGCCCACTACTTGGTCGTTCCAAACTACTCCCAAAGCTGCCCACACCCCTTTTCTCTGCACCTTCCTTCGAGGGGCCAGCCCTCATCTACAGTTATGTTCATTTCTGCTAAGTCCTCATGATCATGTCCACACTCCAACTTTCCTTGGGGCACACTTACTGTGAAGCTTCAGGGTTAAAATGTCTGTGACAATTCACATTCCCACCAATAAAGCAGGAGAATCATGCATTTTGGACAAGCTCCCAAGGAGAGTCTGAAATTCAGTACAGGATAGGAACCACTGGCTCTGAGACATCTGAGAATGGCCTCCCAGGTTCCTGAAAGGGGTGACAGGAGAGAAGCCGGAGGGTAATGAGTGGTCTCCCCAGGGACGTGAAGAAATGAAGGGTTCTTATCAGCCCTCCCACCTCCCTCAGGCTATGGAAAACCTTCCTTCCTCTGGGGAACTTCCTCCAAAGTCCCTATATAAAATGTCACTGTGGGATGGAGAGAAAGAAGATCTGGGATTTGGGAATTCCTCCGGACCCGGCAAGACTTCTGGGCAGGTGAGAACTTTCTGGTGTAGTGGAAGTTATTCCAAGTAAATGTTCATCTCCTGGGAGGCATTTGGCCTGGGCTGGGAGGTTCTGGAGGGCTGGCTGGGATTGTGTGTGGCTGTCAGGTTGCAAGGGTGTCAGCAGGGACAGGAATTCTCATCCTCTGCCTGTCACATTCCTTCTGAGTTTTGTGAAAGGTCTCCTTGTCTGGGGAACCAGAGATGCATTTGTGGCTTTTTGAGCTTTGAGGAGGGAACCCACTTTCTAAGCACTGTGTGGCCTAGGAAGGCCAATAATCATTGTTTCTGGATTCTCTTTGTTTCATAGACTGTGAGGGGCTTATTAAGTGCAAAACATAAAAATACTATTCCCCTCTTCACATTCAGGTCCACGGGAAAGCCTGCCTTGTCTGCCCCTCATGGTCTGCTTCATTATATTCAGAAAGATGGGCTAGCATCTTGGAGAATCAAAGGCTGGGCTCAGCATTAGCTTTTCTGGCCCATCCTGGCTTCTATTCACGCCTGCTGTTTCTTTACCTTACTCCCAATGTCCCTAATGGTGTGGCTGTGGGGTGTGTGTGTGTGTTTGACAAACGATGTTACCCATTTCAGGAAAAAGCCAAGATGAAACTCTCCCTACTTCTGGCTGTTCTGTAGTGGGCAGTTTCAGCTCTTCATCTGGGTAAATCTCCTTAGTCTTCAGTCTTTCTTTCTCTCCTCTCCTCCTTTCTAGAGTATGTAGGGTCAGAGTCACAAAGCCATCTCTTTTGCTGGCCGTCCTCTATTTCAAGATGTCTGCATTTAAAGGGACAGAGACTGTAGAACCTGGAGTTAGAGAGACTCCTCGGGGCATCTGTATATCTGCAGCCTCATTTATACTATGACATTCTCAATTTTGTCCTTTATAGATAATGCCCATGATGATCACCATAATGACTTTCTTTTACTTTGAGCTCACCTAGTGTACTGTGCTAAGCATTTTGTATGCATTATCTCCTTTAATCCCCATAGCATCCCCATGAGGAATGTAGTATTGTATACCCATATTGCAAATGAAGTAAAGCTAGTAGATGATGGAATCAGTACCCAAACCCACAATGGCTTGATGCTAAGTCCTTGATCTTCACCCCGTGACCTCATGTGGGAGGCTAGGTTATCCTCATGGAGGCTTGGTTCTAGGTTCCTCTCTTTGCAAGGCTGAGCATTCTGATGGCTAGGGCTAGGAGGGAACTGTCCATGGTTCTAGAGAGGAACAGGAAAAGATGTGAGGGGGTGCAGTTGGACTTTCTCTCTGCCAGGGACTGAAACGTCCAAGTTTGAGAGCCCCTTGAGAGAGGAGATCCTGCCTTAGGATGGGGAGATGCCAGAACACGCGACAATGGAGGCTCCTATGGAGGGACTGATGCTGCTTGAGGAAGAGGAGGGGTGAGGATCTGGATGTGAAGATGCCCCTGAGGAAGAGGGGGCTGTCAAATCAGTCTCAGCCCTAGAAGAGGAGGACAAGGGCTTTCAGTGTCCTAAGGAAGAGGATACTGTCAAACAGGTGGGCATCCCTGGATGCAAGACCTGCCGCTTTGTTGTGGTGGTGAGAGCCATGACGTTTAGTCAAGCTCAGGTGAGTGGCCTGTGGCTGAGGCTGAGTCCAGGGGTGTGGAGGAAGGCAGGGAGGGGATGTCCCCAGCCTCTGTCACTGTTTATTTTCCTCACTGAGGACCCTGGGTGCGTCAGCAGG
>NW_025794329.1:15503-23903 GCF_021613505.1 Equus quagga | reverse complement strand
CGGGGGGATGGGGAGAGGACATGAGGGAGGCGAGAGACACAGGGTTGATCTCCTTTCTTTGGGTCCTGAGTCCTGGAGATGGGAGGAGTGTGCTTGCGTGGGTGACGCCAGCAAGTCTGGGATTCTGGGTGTAGATTTGTTTCACAGGCTGCCTTTGCAGCAAGCTGTAGGCAGCTTCGTCAAAGGACGCTGGTCAGCATGGCCTGGTTAGGCCAAGGAGGGCCTGGGTTAGCTTTTCTGAACGAGCTTTACTTCTCAAGTGATCTAGGAGTTCCTCATGCTCCCACGATGGTCGCTGAGCTTTGCGGAGCCTGGCCGGGCAGCCTGCAGAAAGGGGTGCTTCAGTGGGAGAGGAGCCAGTGTGCTGAGGACGGCCGGCAGGGGCTCTTGGCCAGGCTGTAGAGGGTGTTCACTGTGCCTACAAGAACTGAGGTTGGGCTAGTCTGACGACCCTGAGTGAGGCCGGCCGCGCAGTCCAGAGGTGCCAGCAGCATGTCCAGGGCATGTGGTCAGGCCTTAGCAGTCTCTAGTTCAAGGCTCAGCCCAGCCTGGGCTCTCTGTAGCAGATGCCAGCTGAATCTCGAGGGCCCTGGCCATCTCCCCTCTGCCTCCGTGAGGTCACAGGAGCCACATCCTTACTCCCATCCTCTCAGATGCCATCTTAGGAGGAGCAGAGCAAGGGGAACCAGACTTGGGAACGCTGAGCATTTACCCGAGACATGTCCGCACAGACGTGATACCAACGAAGATGAAATTACTAGGCTGGACAAACGTTTCATGTTTCCTTCTGCCGTCAGCTGGATGAAGGCCTGTGAGGGAAACCAGATCAATTACAGAGGAATAAAAAGCCTATTTAGTTTTGTACGTCTGAGTATAGTGTAATGAATATTGACCCTGCCACAGTGCGTGTGTTTTATGTTTCTTAAAATTCCTTAGGAATGAACATTTCCCAGCCTTCTCTGTAAGCTCCAGCGTTAGACCTCTGTTTGTAAAGGCGTCCAGTGCCTCCCGAGGTGGAGGGAACGTGGGCGAAGCTTCAGATGGGCTGAGCTTGAGCACGGGAGAACTGGCGTGAGGTTTGACCGAAGCTGCTAGCAAGTAGATTCGAGCAAACAAACCAGCGTGCTTATTCTCCTAGAAAAATCCCCTCCCCTGCCTTCACGTGGCCAGCCTGGATGTCTCCTTTTACGTGAAATGCCAACTCATCTCCAGGGATGAGGATAAAGGTCACTCTGAATTTAACTATTATTTTAAGTAGGAAACACTGAAGCGTCAGCCATACTGTGGGAGAAAAGGCATTCTCCATTTCCCGCTGCAAATAGTGAGCTTCCCAGATCCTAGTTGTGTATTTAGCTTTGAAAGCAGTATTTAACAAAAAGCCAAGTGTTTTGAGAATTAGAAATAGCATGGACGTGGAGGCCTAGCCAGGCCCTGGCATGCAGAAGGGCCGTTAAAAATACGGGGGCAACTGGAAAAACACAGGGTGGCCGGATTTTTCTCGGGCAGATACAAAATCCAGCCTTTGGTCTTTGAGGACACACCAGCTACCAGGGGAAGTGTGTGAGGAGGGCCATCAAGTGGCTCTTGTCGTCAGCAGTGTGTAGGTGAGGGGGTGGCTGGCACATCTTTTCGTGCAGTATCATGTGTAAGCCTCTTAACATCTCCAGGAGGTGCACGTTTATGTATTGATTCCATTGCTAAGAAAACTGAGGCTCCAAGAGTTGAAGTGATCTGCCCAGGTGATGGCGAGAAGGTTTGGACTTGAAACCAAGATCTGATCACAGACCCATGCTCTTCCTGTCGCACCAGCCTGCCTCCTTTTGGGAGAGACGAGAGCGTCTCCGAGAGCGATCCAGCTGTGGCATTTCCTCCTCCTCCTTGTAGAACACATCGGTCTATAATTTTAAAAATTAAACCCGTTTTCCCTCCTGCATGGTGAGCCACACAGGAGCTGGGGCCATGCCTGTTTTATTATCAATGACATGTGACACAGGCCTGGCACACAGTACTCGCTCGAGGTTTTCACTGGCTGATTGTAAGTAATCACAGATTCTGGAGCCCTGAAAGTCCACTAATGCAAGTTTTCGGGATTGTTCTTTGCAGATAAATAAGCTTACTGATAATGTCTTTGATGCATTTAGAAAACTACTTTTTTCCCTAAAGTTACAGATGGTTTATGAGATTCTTTGATATTAATATTAACTAAAAACTTCTACATGACCAATGAAGAGGTAAGAACTGTTGACGAGAGGGCTGGCCCCGTGTCTGAGTGGTTAAGTTCGCGCACTCTGCTAGGGCGGCCCAGGGTGTCGCTGGTTTGGATCCTGGGCAAGGACATGGCAGCAGTCATCAGGCCACATTGAGGTGGTGTCCCACATACTACATCCAGAAGGACCCACAACTAAAATATACAACTATATACTGGGGGGATTTGGGGAGAAAAAGCAGAAAGAAAAAAAAAAGATTGGCAACAGTTGTTAGCTCAGGTGCCAATCTTTAAAAAAAAAGAAATGTCAATGAACAGGCAAGTTACCTGCTGGAGCCATCACTGTTAGAATTTTCTAAATTTCCCACTTTTTCCTCTCTTTCTTTTTTCTCCTCTGCAGACCAGGATAAGATTTGGTTTCTAATGGTTGGATGTGGGCTTTGTGAAACCTGGAGGATCAGAACGAGAGTGGGACCTAGGATTTGAGCTTGGGGGCACTCTTAAACAGCCAGCAGCTGAGATTCAGGAATGGCATGGAAACTGATTGTGCTGGAGTCACATAATAGCTCCTAACAAGAAAGAACAGGGTGGGGAGAAGACATCATGAGTTGAGTGAGAGGCGAAAATGGGAGTTCCTAAGGGTAACACGATTCCCCACTTACTGTTGCGCTGACTAAGGCCTTGCCTCCATTTGGACATAAGACTCGTCTCTCCTCTTCCCGCTGACATCTAAGCTGAAAGCGCCAAGGTCAAGCATGCAGGGAGGCCTGGGCAGCAGTGCATCTATTTTAATGAGGTGGATATTATTTCTGCCTTAGCCATTTTCAGCCAGAACCACATGGTGGCAGCGTTGCATCACTCCTCATGAAAGCTGAACCCACAGCTGCAGCCTGGTAAACTCAATTGCTGAGCAATAAATTGGGAGATGCAAGATGGTGTTGGTTTAACCAGTGAATGTTGTACTTGTGTTTGGTACCACTGATTGTGTTTTTCATGATAAAATATAGCATATTTCAGGAAAAGTAATACATTTTCACCCCTTGTTGGAACACTCGTGTAATTCAAGCAAATAACAATTGTGGACCCAGTCTGAATTTCAGTCTTATAGGCTCAGTTTTCACCAAGATCAAACCAATTAGGTTTATTCCATCCAGCCAACACCTGCTTGAGAAGAACATTTAGTGTCATAAAACAAACCACCTACCAAGAAATAAGGAAACTATGAAAGGCCGACACTCCAACATCATGGTGCCAAGCTCAGCTCTGAAACAAGCCTTACAACCTCCCCTTGTGGGTTCTCTTGGAAGAAACCATTTTCTGATATAAGCATCTCCATAAAAAATTTGTGTTTGGAGTCTCGAAATGCTCCTAAGCAAATGATATTGTTGGGAAACTTTTTCCTCTTCATTAGGAAACAATCTCTGAGGACATGTACAGTGTTCAGTTCTTTCAGCACCTTCTTGAGTCCTCTGATTTCTGAACGTTTTTAAAGAGAAGAGACTAAATGAAATTATGCAGTGTGATCAAATGCCACAGGGTTTGGAGCCTTGCAAAGTGTGATGGACTTAGTTACTGAGTAGCTTTTGATGATTTTCAAAGTGAGGTTACAGGTGTTAGAACTGTTCTAGCGAGAAAAGGTTCAGGTGTTAATGAGTTGCTTTTACAGAGGGGGTTAACGGAAAGGATGCTGCCAGATTAGTGGTTCTTGAATTTTGGCCAGCATCAGCATCCCCTGGAGGACGTGTTAAACCAGAGTGCTGGGCTCCACCCCCAGTTTCTGATTCCGTGGGTCTGGGGTGGGGCCTGAGAACTTGCATTTCTAACAAGTTCCCTGGTGATATGAATGCTGTTGGTCCCAGGACAACACTTTGAGAACCCCTACCCCAAACCTATTTTTCTCAAAGAATGGGCAACTGGGTCGTTCTCACTCAGGTGCTTTTCACAGAATGTTGAGGAACACTGACTCAATGGAGTGGAAGGCTTGCCCTGGGATCTAAAGATGTGAACTTAAATACAGGCCCTGTAGCTTAGGAGCTGGATGGAAGAAAGCAGTGACTTAACCTCCTAGAACCTTAATTTGTCACCTAGAAAACTGAACTTTACCCAGATATCAGGATTTGAAGCCTGGTTCTGCTAACTACAATATGACCTTGTGCAAAGTACTTAGTCCCTCCAGGTCTGATTTCTCAGGGGTTAAAAAGAGAGGTCTTTAGGGGCTGGCCCCGTGGCCGAGTGGTTAAGTTCGCGCGCTCTGCTGCAGGCGGCCCAGTGTTTCGTTGGTTCGAATCCTGGGCGCGGACATGGCACTACTCATCAGACCACGCTGAGGCAGCGTCCCACATGCCACAACTGGAAGGACCCACAACGAAGAATATACAACTATGTACCGGGGGCTATGTACCGGGGGGCTTTGGGGAGAAAAAGGAAAAAATAAAATCTTTAAAAAAAAAGAGAGGTCTTTATCTCAAAGTTGTTTTGGAAGTAATACATTTAATATAAGGACTTTTTGCTCCCTCCCTCTCTCTTATATTTTCTTCCTCAATTGATATATGTACCTGAAAGCATTTTATAAAATATAAAACATCGTAGAAATGTTAGTTAATATTTTACAAGAAATTGCTTTAGGAGAAACTTTCTTGGGTCCCTTAGATGGTCTCTTTTCCTTGACCAGCCTAGTCATGTTCAGACAATTTGGCTGTTTCCATAATCTCACATTTGTTTGATAGAAATCACTGGACAAAGCAAAAGTTTTCATAATGTAGGCCAGGTTGCAGGAGGAAGTACTGATAACTTCTAGAATCTTCTCCAGATTGGGTTGGTCAGCTCTGCTTCCTTCCTTTACCTCCCATTTTTAAAAATGTGAAGAAAGACTATAGAATTGGCTGACTAAATGCAGGTTGGCTTAGAGAATGGGGGTCAGCTGGATGAGGAGACCTTTCCAGATCCCAGAAGAGGCTGGTGCCCAAGCAGAATGGACTGACTATTTCCACATTTATGGCTGTGTCTACTTGATGTCAATACAACTTGTTATAAAGTTAAAAAGTAATTGATCATATAAATGTTGATTTGAAGATGTTGAAGCCTTAGTTCTCTTTCTGCCAGTAACTACATGTACAACCTTGGGTTTCTTCCCTTTGCTGAGCCTCAGTTTCCCTATCCACAAAATGAGGGGTTTGAATGAGATCTGACTTCTTCAGTGGCAGTCTGTAGACGGGATTCCTGGATCACCGAAAACTCCAGATCTTGTGTTTGTGCGTTTTAATGGAGAGAGGACCCCATGGCTTTGATCAGATTCTTAAAGGGGTCTGTGGCACTAAAAAGTGTAACCTCAGGTGTTATTGAAAATCATACTCAAGTCTAGCCTTGCAACTCTGCCTGTGCTGCTAACTAACCATTTCCAGAGGGTTTTTCACTGAACGAGTGAAAGAGATCAACCTGCTCTTTTGGTATGGTACAGATACTGCTGATGAGTGATACCATAAAAGGAAAGTAACCTTCTTAAGCAACTGTGAAAGAGTGGAAAAAGATCAACGGCAAAGAAAAGGGTAAAGCCATGGAAAGGCTTCCTGGCAATAGGCAGCAGCAGCTTTGTAAATGTACCACTGTCCACGGGCTGCAGCAACTGGGCTTTATCAGTATACTTAGAACTGATCAGATTTAAAGTGATGGATACTCACTAAGTCAATGCACATGAGACTGACGGATACACTGGAATGCCGATGTGATTATTTACAAGGGAGGACTCCTGCCTGTGCCCCTTTCCTAGGCACTGAGCTACATTATTAATCAGTAGGTTGTTGAGTAAGGATTCAATGCAAAAGGATGCAGATAGTTTGGAGGAATATTTCTTTTGGGTCTGGGCGAGGTCCCAATGTGCCAACATCGTTGACTATGTTTCTGAAAGAAGCTGGTGGACTTTCTGCTTGCTCCTACTCAGTGTTGATTATTTGGTTTGCCTGTCAGTGGGCACCTTTGTTTCCAAGTCCTTTGGGGGCAAGATTCACTTTGCCCTCAGGTACTGCATAAAAATGCCAGTTATTTTTGTTACTGAAAATATTCTCAAGGATCATCCTGTGCAAACCCAGTTAAGAGATACAGGCATGCTTTTCTATTCACAACCCCCTTTGGATTGTTGACCCCCGGTAGAAGCAACTTGAGTATCTAACCTCATCTAACACAACAATACATGTCATTATTCTTGAGTTTCTGTTAACTATTTCAATGAAACTGAGGCTTTTGTTAAATACACTTATTATCAGTTGTTCTCTTTATAAGAGCCTGTAGCTATAAGAAGTGTCTTTTCTCGTACTTAGCATCCTCTCTATTTCCCAAGAGAGGAGACTACTCATTCCTCTACTAACTAGTCAGAGGAGCAAATCTCTTACCTGTTTGGGGATAATCATATTTACTCTATGCATTGCATATAGGCATGTTGAGATCATCAGGACGCTCCTGCAGAAACTTGCCCACCTGAGCACGCATTTTGTAAATTAAATCATCAGTTTTCATGGAATTCTAAATATTCTGCCTTGCAGAGAGAGATGCAATGCACGCTGTAAGTGTACCTCTTAGATGTAGAAAAGCATGCATTTACACAAAATAGTCAAGACGTTTTCACTGTTCAAGACGATCTCACCAATTTCTCTTCTGGAATACCTATATTATGATTTGACTTAGGAGAAATTATTTACCCAGAGCTTGTCAGAAACATATACACTGTATAAAGTGGAACCCTGAGTTGGAATTCATGCTGCCTCTTTCTTGGGATGCTAGTGATGCAAAATCGGAGACAGAAAATTTCAGTAACTCCATCCTGCAGAATAAGATGCTAACTACAGTCAGACTCCTCAACCTCTTATTTCCATGCAATTACCCACAGTTTTATCTATGCCTAGCAGAAAGTACAGACAGAAAACAGGTGAGGCTTTCTGTCTTGGATCCTTACTCCTGTTTGGCCTTGTTTTCCACCCTTGATGGTGGACCTGCTCCAGCTCCTGAGGTTATTGCTTCCAGGTACTCTCTCACTTCTCTATAAACACCGGTGCCCTAGAAAAATGGCTACACTTATTTAGACTTATCTAAGGTGTAAATGATTGCCCATGGTTTGATATGTGACCTATCCTATATGGTATTTGCATTTTAAAAGAAAGTACCAAAGGAATACATTTCTGGTTCACGAATTTCAGACTATAGCAAAATGGTAGATCAAGTTTTGGGCAGTGGTAGTGGGGGAAAGGAACATGCTTCTTGGGTCCCAAGAAAGCATACCCCACTAAATCAGACTTTGTGTCATATTTCTAGGCCTGAATTCTCTGTACTTGTTTCTAACTGTACAATTGATATAAATAACATAATGGTTACTGCCACTCCTTTGAGATCAAGAATGCATTAATCTGTGGGGTTGTTTTCTAGTAATCAAGTGATAAAACCTCTCTGAGGTTGGTGTGCATATAGAAGGCTTTTGTAGTTGATTAGCAGGGGAGTGAAGCTGAAGGGTTTAACCCACCACCGAAGTCGTTAGGTTCGAGTTTCCCCAGTACCAAATTTGCTCTTCTGTAAGGATGGAAGGAAGGCAGGAAGGGAGGAAGGAAAGAAGGGAGAGTTCCATCCGTTGACAAGCAGCACCTGTACCTTTCCAGTTTCACTGATGGTTGGAGAAGATCTGTCCTCACATTTCTCAATCTCATTGCCGGGCCGTGCTGCGAGCTGACCTCATGTGAAGGCCTGGACTCTGCTGGGGAGGTGATGTTAACGAAGAGGCCAAGGTCAGATTCCTGTGGGGGTGGAGCCAGAGGGCATTGTCCCCAGTCAGAGATGCTGAATGCTCTCCCTCAGTCGTACCGTAATCACTGGTCCCAGGGTGACAAGGAGGAGAGAATATGGGTCTATCTATATAGTCCATCCCAATGTCGGGAAGCAATCCAAAGGTAAAGTCTATTGTAGGGTTGTAGTGCTGTCATCCCGTGTATAAAAAGCAGCACCTTCCTCCCTCGTTCACTCACTCACCAAAGGCTTATTGTAACTCAGTCTGTTCTCTGGGCTTGGTGCTGAGGGAAGTACTGAGGTTGATGAAACAGATTTCTGACCTCAAAGAGCTTACAGTGGGGGAAAACACCTCTCTACTGTTTTCCATAGTGGCTGCCCCAATTTACATTCTCACAAGCAGTGCACAAGGGTTCCCTTTGCTCCACATC
>NW_025794329.1:8661-12503 GCF_021613505.1 Equus quagga | reverse complement strand
CCCAGGGCCAGATAGTTAGCAAATGGAGGAGCTTGGGCTGGAACCAATTTCATTCTGATGCCAAAATCCCAGCGATGCCTTGCTAATGCGTTTGGCTATTTCCAGCGATGTCAATATGTTACCAAGCATGATAATGTATATGGAAGTGGTTTAAAAATTATCTAGTCCTGGTGAGATTATCATAATCATCACTAACAAAAAAGGACTATGTGCTAACTTTGTCTCGGATTTATAACACTGCCATTTTTTTTTCAAAGAAGTGAATTCACTTTTTTAGCTACTTAAAAAGGGATGTTATCTTGTCTGTGACTTTGAGCAGAGGTGCTGGAGGGTTTCCAATTTGTGCTAAAATAACACATTTTGTGAGTCGTCCTGAAGAGCAGGGATCTGGCCTTTGTAGAAGTGAGGATAGCAATTAAGATTTCAGAGAATCCTAGGTACTGGTTGGCAATTATTTTGAATAAAGATTTTTTGATGCTGATGATTTTAGACACTGAATTGGGCACCAGGCATACGAAATAATATAAACACAGTCCCTACCCTTAAGGGGCACAACATTTATTGGAAAACAGGATCTATAAGCAAATGTTTGGAGAATTTGGCTTCATGGAAGGGACACTTAATCCAGGTGTTGATGGATGAGTGAGTTTTCCAAGGAGTGTGGAAAAGGCATTCTATGGAAGAAGGAGAAAGAACAAACCACAGAGGCCTGGAGAAGTATTTTTTGATTAGATTATCAGTTGTTTGGAAGGCTCGAGTTCAGGACACACAGGGACAAGTTTCTGGAGATGAACTTGGACAGGTAGGCTGCACTGAGAATCACGCTAAGAAATCTGGACCCTCTTCCAGATGCTAGGGACTATTGAAGGTATTAGTCAAAGGGATGACTCGATCAGCCTTGTGTTTTAGAAAGGTAACTTGGCACTTGTATGGAGGGCAGCTGGAGGAGGGGTGGGCCCGAAGTCAGCAACAACAGTTAATGAAAGATTTTGCATAGTCCACGTGAGAATGACAAGGGCCTGAATGTTGAGGGAGAGACTGGATTTAAGAATCATTTCAGGGGGCTGGCCCCGTGGTCGAGTGGTTAAGTTCGTGCGCTCCGCCGCAGGCGGCCCAGTGTTTCGTTGGTTCGAATCCTGGGCGCGGACATGGCACTGCTCATCAAACCACGCTGAGGCAGCGTCCCACATGCCACAACTAGAAGGACCCACAACGAAGAGTATACAGCCATGTACGGGGGGGGGGCTTTGGGGAGAAAAAGGAAAAAAATAAAATCTTTAAAAAAAAAAAAGAATCATTTTAGGGGCCGGCTCCGTGACCGAGTGGTTAAGTTCGCACGCTCCACTGCGGTGGCCCAGGGTTCGGATCCTGGGCATGGACATGGCACTGCTCGTCAGGCCACGTTGAGACGGTGTCCCACATCCCACAACTAGAAGGACATAAAACTATGATATACAGCTGTGTGCGGGGCCAGGGGGTGGGGGGTTGGGGAGATAAGGCAGAAAAAAAAAAAGATTGGCAACAGTTGTTAGCCTAGGTGCCAATCCTCAAAAAAAAAAAATATAAAGAATCATTTCAGAGGAAAAATGGGCAGAACGTGGTGACCAAAAATACAGAGCTAGGGAAGAGGAGTTCAAATGCATTTACAGTCAAATCCATTTCCGTGTGTTGCATAATGAGATTTCAGCCAATGGTGAACCACATACAGATCGGTGGTCCCATAAGATTATAATGGAGCTGAACAATTCCTGCTGCCTAGTGACGTTATAGCTGTCGTAACATCGTAGCACAATGCATTAGTCACGTTTGTGGTGATGCTGGTGTAAACAAACCTACTGTGCTGCCAGTCGTGTGAAAATATAGCACATATAATTATGTACAGTATGTAATACTTGATAATGATAATAAATGACTATGTTACTGGTTTATGCCTTTACTACACTAAGCTTCTTATCATTATTTTAGAGTATACTCTTTCTACTTATATAAACAAAATTTACTGTAAACCAGTATTTCATGTTACTCCAACAGCAGCCTCATACATCTCGTGTTTACTGCGTCTCTTGAGTGCAGCACTTTCTCTTGTGCTTGATTTGGTCTTGTGTTGTTTTGTTCATCATGGCCCCTAAGTGTACAAAATCCACTGCTAATGTTGCCAGTAAGAGGCCATTTTGAGTGATTGACCTGGAAACAAAATTAAAAGTGACTAAGGACTATGAAGGTGGAAAATCAGTGATGGTTATTGCTCATCAGTCAGGCATGTCCCATCCACCATAGCTACGATCTTGAAGAACAAGAACAAAGTGATGGAAGCTGTTAAAGGATCTGCTTCATGGAAGGCAATAAGACCAATGAAAATTCGAGAAGGGTCTGTATCAGACATGGAGAAACTTCTAGTGACCTGGATTGATGACCAGACACCGAAGCACATCCTTCTTAGCACCATGAGGATCACGGCCAAAGCAAAAATTTTATTTGCAATGTTGAAAGAAAAGGCTGGACCCGAATACCATGTTGAATTTGCCACTCGCTCTGGGTGGTTAAATGATTCAAGAATCATTATTCATCACGTAATGTGAAGGTAAGTGGTGAGTCTGCGAGCGCTGATGTGGAGGAAGCCAAAAAATTTTCAGAAACTCTAGATAAGCTGACTGTGGAGGGAAATTACTTGCCAGAGCAAATATTCGATATAGATGAAATCTTCCTGTTTTGGGAATAGAAGCATGAAAGGACTTTCATCCCTAAGGAGGCCGTATCAGTGCCAGGTTTCAAGGCTTCTAAGGCCAGGATAACAGTCTTGCTGGGGGGCAATGTTGCAGGCTGCAAATTGAAACTCTGTGACCTGGCACAGTGAGAGCCCCCGGGCCTTCAAGCACATCGACAAGCACACACGGCCAGCGCACCACAGGAGCAGTGAGAAGTCAGGGAGGACCCAGCTCTTCTCCCGACTTACCCTCCTGAATTGCTATGCCAGAGAAATGGAGAAGTACTGTTTGGAGAATAACAGACTTTTAAAGATTTCACTTATGGTTGCTAATGCTCTTGGTCGTCCTCCTTTTATTGGTGATCTTCCTCTCAATATCAAAGTGGTGTTTCTCCCTCCAAACACCATCTCTTTGATCCAACCAATGAATTAAGGAATTATAGCAGCTGTTAAGGCCTGATACCCGAGGAGGACCTTTGCCCAACTGCTGCAACTGAGGAAGACACTGAGAAGACACTGATGCAATTCTGGAAGGATTCCAGCATCTGTGACGACATCAAGAACCTTGCTCGGGCTTAGGGTGATGTCACCAAGGAATGTGTGAATGCCATCTGGAACAAGACACTCAAGAGGTTCGTCCATGGCTTCAAAGGATTGGACAAGTATGAGGAGGCTGCAAAAATCAACAAGGCTGTGGTTGAGATGGCAAACAACTTGAACCTGGGTGAGGATGAGAATGACACTGAGGGGCTCCTACAGGTGGTCCCCGAGGAGTGGACTGATGAGGAATTGTTGGAACTGGAACAGGAACACACAGCTGAAGAAGAGGCAAGAGAAAAGGAAACTGAAGGAGAAAAAGAAGATGAATCCCCAAGAAAATTCACAGTGAAGGGTTTAGCAGAAGCTTTTGCAGACCTCAACAAGCTCCTTAAAAAGCTTGGAAACACTGGGGCTGGCCACTTGTCAAGTGGTTAAGTTTGTGCGCTCTGCTGCGATGGCCCAGGGTTTCACTGGTTTGGATCCTGGGCACAGACATGGCACCGCTCACCAGACTACATTGAGGCGGTGTCCCACATGCCACAACTAGAAGGACCTGCAACTAAGATGTACAACTATGTGCTGTGGGGATTTGGGGAGA
>NW_025794329.1:0-8651 GCF_021613505.1 Equus quagga | reverse complement strand
TTTTTTTTTTTTTTTTGAGGAAGACTGGCCCTGAGCTAACATATGTTGCCAATCTTCCTCTTTTTGCTTGAGGAAGATTAGCCCCGAGCCAACATCTGTTGCCAATCTTCCTCTTTTTGCATGTGGGATGCCACCACAGCATGGCTTGATGAACAGTGTGTAGGTCCATGCTTGGGATCTGAACCTGTGAACCCTGGGCTTCTGAAGCAGAGCATGTGCAGTTAACCACTACACTAACGGGCTGCCCCTGAAAGCTTTCAGTTAATAGAGAGGAATGTTCATGTTGCATTATCTGCTTACAAGCAAATCTATGATGAAGAAAAGAAACAAATCAAGCAAACCACCATGGACATTTCTGAAAAGAATGACACCTCCTTTAAAAGAACTTCAGGCAGGTTCTTCAGGAGGTGTTCCAGAAGAAGGCAGTGTTATCACAGGAGGTGACAGCTCTATGCATGTTATGGCCCCGAAGACCTTCCAGTGGGACAAGATGTGGAGTGGAAGACAGTGATATTGATGATCCTGACCCTGTGTAGGCCTAGGCTAATGTGTGTGTTTGTGCCTTAGATTTCTTTTTTCCTTTTTTTTTTTAGTGAGGAAGATTAGCTCTGAAGTAACATCTGTTGCCAATCTTCCTCATTTTTTTTCTTTTTGCTTGAGGAGTATTTACCCTCAGCTAACATCTGTGCCAGTCTTCCTCAATTTTGTATGTGGGTCACCAGCACACCATGTCTTGACGAGCAGTGTAGGTCCGCCCAGGATCTGAACCTGTGAACCTGGGCGCTGAAGTGGAGTGTGCTGCATTTAGTCACTACGCCACGGGGCCGGCTCCTGGGTCTTAGTTTTTAACAAAAAAAACCTTAAGAAGTAAAAAATAAAACACGAAATTTTAAAAATAGGAAAAAGCTTATAGAATAAGGATCTAAAGAAAGAGGATATTTTTGCACAGCTGTACAATATGTTTCTGTTTTAAGCAGTTTTATTACAAAAGAGTCAAAAAGTTAAAAAAATTAAAAAGTTTATAAAGTAAAAAAGTTACAGGAAGCTAAGGTTAATTTATTATTGAAGAAAGAAAAATATTTTTAATAAATTTAGTGTAGCCTAAGTGCACAGTGTTGATAAAGTCCAGAGCGGTGTCCAGTGATGTCCTGGCCCTCACATTCACTCACCGCTCTCTCACCGACTCCCCCGGAGCGACGTCCAGTCCTGCAAGCTCCATTTGTGGGAAGCACTCTATACAGAGGTGCCTTTTTTTTTTTTTTTTTTTTTACTTTTTAGTGAGATTATGATAGTTTACAACCTTGTGAAATTTCAGTTGTACATTATTATTTATCAGTCATATTGTAGGTACAGCACTTTGCCCCTTGTGCCCACCCCCCCCTTCCCCCTGAATCACTAATCTGTTCTCTTTGTCCATGTGTTTAATTTCCACCTATGAGTGGGGTCATACAGAGATTGTCTTTCTCTATCTGGCCTATTTCACTTATAATACCCTCAAGGTCTGTCCATGATGTTGTGAATGGCCTGATTTTATCCTTTTTTATGGCTGAGTAGTATTCCATTGTGTGTGTGTGTGTGTGTGTGTGTGTGTGTGTGTGTGTGTGTATATATATATATACACCCCATATCTTCTTTGTCCAATCCAGATGCACCATTTTTCAATCTTTTATCCCATATTTTTAGTGACATCTAGATATGTTTAGATACACAGCTGCTTACCATTGTGCTACAATTGCCTACAGTATTCAGCACAGTAACATGCCATACAGGTTTGTAGCCTAGGAGCAACAGGCTATAACACATAGGTGTGTAGCAGGCTATACCATCCAGGCTTGTGTATGTGCACACAACGATGAAATCGCCTAATGATGCATTTCTCAGAATGTATCCCCGTCATTAAGTGACACGAGCCTGTACTTACAGCTTCCTGTGTGTCAGCTCTGTGCTAAGCACTCAAGATACAAAAACAGTTAAAGAATGGTTCCTGTATTTAAGTAGCTGGAAGGACAGGCAAGTATAATGATAAATACATGCAATGTCATGCACGCAATGATACACATGTGTGCAGAAATAGTACACAAGAGGCCTCAAGAATGCTTCGAAGTTTTCTAGCTCCAGGGACTTGGTGGCCGTCGATGTGTGTTTGGATCAGAGAGGAGAAACGGAAGAGGAGTAGGCTTCTCTCCAGGCATCGGTTTGATGTTCACGAAGCAGTTGGAACTTAAAGATATTCCAGCAACAGTCAGTCACACTCCAGCTCATCCTGGATTTGCAAGAGTTACAGAAAAAGGAGAAAGTAGTAGTTGTTTTTAAAAAACCAAGCTGGCATAATGTTTCTCCTTTTAAATGTTTTTGTTATGAATATAAAGAGAGAGAGACTATTAACTCCCTCTTTATCTCCCACAGTCCTAACTTGAGTTTTAAAAATTCATCCTGCACTAATTACAAGGGTTCTATCTATTCACTCTGAAAACTTCTGGTTCACTTCTTATTTTTTTAAAAATAGAAATTGCACTGAAGGCTAATCTTGTTTTTCAGGCAAGAGGATGATATCCTACGAGGGTCTCATGATCAGCTTCTAAAGGTCAGATGATGTTTACCTTACAGTGACCTCACCTAATGTGGATGCGACAGGGCTCCCTGGGTAGAAGAGGTTTATGCAGAACCTTGCACAGTTCGCGAAGATTAATGAAAGAGGCAAGTGCAAATGCATTAACTTAACCAGCGCTCTGGAAAGCGAGTTTAACCGAAGGCAGAGATGAGCACAATATCAAAGCTAACTTAGAGACTATTCTGAAGTCTGTACTGTTCTTTTTTAAAAAAAGAATAGAAATTTCTTCTAGGGAGCTCAGAGGATTTGTCCAATGCTGTTCCAGTTTCAGCTCTCATCTGGAGCCTGTAACGTGCTGGTTCACTAGAGAACATTACCAGCCCTGATGTTAGGAATCAAGGATGATGTACGGTTATAGGTTTTCCATACAATAGTGGGAGAGAAGTTTTATGCATTGCCGTGTTGAGGGGGAAAGAGAGTGTAGCTTAGAAATGAGCATAAACAGATCTAGGACGTCGCTGTACGTGAGCATGAAGAAGGCGTGTGAAGCCAGCTGCCTTAGCATGGACCGGGGGTTCCACCCTTTTGGATCTCACTGACCTACTGAGTGCTGGGGTTTTGCAGGCAGGTAACCTTTTATTTTGCCAACACAAAAGCTAGCGTTTGCTCTTACTCTAATTTAGGAAAGGATGTTTTAACACGCAAGCGTGGGAAGGACTTTGTGGGTGATAGCCACGCACTCAACAAAAGCCACCGCTGGACTCCAGTTCCCAGCCTTGCAGTTGGATGGACCGTGGGGATGTGGCGGAAGTGAGGCTCACCTCTTGCTGTCCTGGCCCACAAAAGCCTCCCACAATCCTCCTCTCTTTTGTTCCCCAGGTAAGGAAGTGGTGCTCAGGTGACATTGATAGGCTTCGCAAAACAAAACAACCCCAAAAACATGAGCAAACGAACAAAACCCCAAAACAAGACCACAAAGGAGCATGTCTCTTATCCCCTCTCCAGCCTTGCAGTCTCCTTCTAGCACCTCCAACTGGCAGAACTTTCAGGAAACACTTGTCAAAGCTGAATGTGGTTTGCAGAATTCCAGTTCCAGCCCCATAAAGCTGGGTGTAAAAAGGTAGGTTTTTGAGAAGAGAGACAATAGCTTAATTACCAGCACAGTAAGAAGTATACTTTTATTGTATTATATTGTATTGTATTGTATGTTACAGCAGCTAATCAAAACAGTGTCTCCAAATAAATTTAAATTGGATAAATTTAATTTCATGAAACCCAGTACATTTTCCTCTTTTTTTTCTTACTTCGTTGGGCATTTGGTGAAATCTTACCTGCGGGCACGGTGCACGGGGCGGTGTGCGGTAAGCACTGGTGCACATTTCTCTGCCCTCTCCTCCAAGCGTTTGTTTCTATGCTCAGATGTTCGCAGAACTGTGGGAGTGGGAGAGGAAGGAAGGCTCGTGGCTGCGGGCAGGAGCAAGGCGGAGGGTGGAAGAGGAAATCATGATTTGGTGCCAGTTTCCTTTGGACTTCTTGGATTGGGTTTAAATTCCTCTGGTTAGAGGCGTAGGAGTGAAACTGACCTGATTCTTGTGAGAAATCTGATTGAGGGTGTGTGATCAGTAGCTGACAGAATTATTCAAGAGAAGCTTTGGGGTCCAGGTGACAGAGTGTGGCATAGAGCTGGGGAAGAGTTAATATTCTGTATGTATTTTGGCAATGATCTGGCAGCCAGCAATTGAGGGTTTTGAGTACATCCCAAGAAGGCACATGAGCTGGCCTCAGCTCTTCCCTTCTCCTCTCCCACTGCTCCAACTATACTGGTCTCCTAGATATTTCTGGGACAGGTTTGCTCCCACCTCAGGACATTTGCACCTGCTATTCCCTCTGCTTGGGATGGTCTGACTTCAGATTCTATCAGCTCATTCCTCACTTCCTTGAGGTCTCTGCTCAAAATTTATTAGGAAGTCCTTTCCTTATTGCTCTGTATAACCTCCCATCTTTCCTTTCCCACCCACACTCATCCTGGACTCTAGTTGCCATCTGACACATTATATATTTCTTTCTTTATGGACTGTATCTCCACACTAGAATATAGATGCTATGAGAGCAGGGGTTTTGTCTATTTTGTTCACTTCTTTATCCCTGGAACCTAGAACAGTTCCTGGCCCATAATAAGTCCTTAATAAATATTAGTTGAATTAATATTGTTGATGGCACTTCTGACATGGATATACTGCTCATTCCCATGACCTTCCTAAAATATGCCTCCTGTTTTGTCAGTCCCTTATTTAAAACTCCTCAGGCGGTTTCTCTTTGCTTTCAAAATAAATTTCAGGCTCCTTTCAATGGCCTGCAAACCTTCCTCAAGCTATGTCCCCTAATATCGCCAGTCCCACCTATGGCCACTCATCTCTTTCTACTCTACTCCTCTGCCGTATTGGAATACTTGCAGTGCCCAGTGGAGCCGTGGTCTCTCTGATCTCCTGAGTTTTGCATGTGGCCACTTTTCCTTTGAAGATACTTTCCACCCCTTTCATCCTTTAGGATTCAGCTTTAGACATCATTTCTTCTGGGAAGTCTTCTTACCCTCAAGGCCGGGTTAGTCCAACACTGCCCGATGTCTAGCTTCATCATGGCACCCATCGTGGTGCATTTTGATGGCCCACTTTATTATCGTTTAGCATAAGACCGTCTCAGACCGCTCAGGCTGCCATAACAAAATATCATAGACTGGGGGGCTTAAACAACAAAAATTTATTTCTCACAGTTCTGGACGCTGGAAGTCTGGGATCAGGGTGCCAGCAGGGTTGGTTCTGGTGAGAACTCTCTTCCTGGCTTGCAGATGGCCGCCTTCTCTCTGTATGCTCACATGGCCTGTCCTCTGTGTGTGTGTGTGTGTGCATGGAGAGAGAGAGAAAGAAATATCTCTCTTCCTCTTATGAGGCCGCTGATCCGGTTGGATCAGGACCCCACCCTTATGACCTCTCTTAACCTGAAGTGCTTCCTAAAAGCCGCGTCTCCAGATGCAGTCATGTTGGGGAGTTAGGGCTTCAACATAATATGAACTTTGTGGGGGATACAATTCAGTCCATAGCAAAGACCCGACTTCGAATTGCATCAGTGTAAACATCAAACATCCATAAAGTAGGGACGAATATAAGTATTTCTAGAAGAAGGGATTTGAGAATGAAATGGGGGAGAAAGACAGATGAAGCTGATCAGGAACCCAGGGGAGAAACAGAGGTTCTGTCCAGCATATCTGCCCAGTGGGATGCTTGGGTCTTACAGGACTCTCCACCCAGGTCACAGTGAATGAGGGCAAGGCTCAGGGTGTGACGGCTGTGGCCATCTTTGGCATGTTTCAGACAGCGTTTGATATTGGAAAGACAAGTCTAGAATAGCGATAGCCCAGGGTCCCATCAATTAACAAACAAGGAAATAAACAAGACCGGGGGCCATCAGCACTGAGATCTACGAGGAGGGGCAAGATCCAGCGCTCGGAGGTTGGGACCAGGGGGTTCAGGACTGTGGAACCACCCTTTTACTAAGGTGTTGGGCAGGGAAACAGAGAATCTGGGTCTCTTGTACCAAACACTTTGTTCCCGGGTACTTGGTTTGGTAACGGGGAATCAGAGGAGAAGCTCAGCTAGGAAGGCCCAGGGGTGCTGTGTGCCATGGGTTACGAGGACACTCCTGGGAATCCGTCGCTGTGGGAGCCTAGCAGCTGTGGCTGGCTCACTGGACCCCGGGATTGGAAACCTCACTTAACTCCTCGGGTTATTCCTATAGTCCTAAGGGCCTTTTTCCTTATGGTCATGGCATGCTAGAGTTTGCAGAGTAACCTACAAAAAGACAAAGAAAAAGCCATTTCATAAGAACTGGCAATCTTATGGTCATCAGGATGTCAAGAGCCTCCAGGGCAGAGAGCTGTGCACCCAGGTTTACAGTGATCACAGAAGTCTCTTCTCAGGAGAAACCCCTTTTCTCCAATAGGAGGGAAGACTTCTGATGTCAAAACTTATGACAATCAAGGCAAATAGTATGTCCAGATTCCTACTGCCTCAGGCCTTCTACAGTCAAGACCCGCACTGGGCTTCTGAGTATCTAATTGACTAACTTTTACAAACCATAGGGGAACATGAGGGGTTGTCAGGATGTCTTAACAGAGCTGTCTGTCCTAACAGAAGCAAGCAAGCGTTTATCTGTGGATTCGTAGGGCAATGAAATACTTCTGCCTCATTAACTACCAAATCCCAAGCAGTGGAAGGGATATGGGTAAGATTTCAAGATTGTTCCGAAATCGCTGTATGATTTGTTCCTACTCACTTTGTGGTTTCTGTCATTCTGATTTACTCCTCACAGCCGAGGTGCTCGTAGATCATGATGAAGTTACATTATTCTGCAGGCAGCAGGGTGGCACAGAGATTAGGAGTCCTGGGTCTGTGACATTTGGACTTACGCTCTTGAAGTCTCAACTTTCTTGTCTGGAGAATGAGTTTAATAAGATGTGTCCGTTATAGGATTGTTAATAAGACAATGCATGTCCATGGCCACATAGTAACCATCCAATAAATGAGAGCTATTATCACATTCACGTCTCCCGTACTGGAGCCTACACTCCATGAGGACAAGAGATACACTTATTATCTCCTGGTCATCACACATTCTGTAGCACATATCATGTGGCCAGTGACTGTGCAATGGAAAAGGAAGTATTGAACTTCCTGGACGACCTCAGGCCACACCTGTTCCTTAGCTCTCTGCTAAAAGGTGGAGATTTGGGGATCTCTCTTCAGTGACAATAACATGCATTCTAAAATATCTTAAAGTTGTGCAAGTGCAACCTAAAATTTTAGTACACCATGATATTTCTTAGCATATACTACTGGTACGTAAACACTGAACTACTCTTTTGTTTTGTTTTGTTTTGGTGAGGAAGATGGTCCCTGAGCTAACATCTGTTGCCAATCTTCTTCTTTTTGCTTGAGGAAGAGTGTCACTGAGCTAACATCTGTGCCACTCCTCCTCTATTTTGTATGTGTGGTGGTGCCGCAGCATGGCCTGATGAGTGGTGTGTAGGTCTGCACCTGAGATCTGCACCCGTGAACCCTGGGCTGCCAAAGCAGAGCACGTGAACTTAACCACTACACCACTACTGTTCACTACCTGAACTACTGTTTTTAATGATCTCAAACATTTTTAATCTTAGCAATAATTTAATTATTTTGACTTGTCTGTGCACAGCGGTTACCTGATATACTTGTTAAGATGCAGAATCCTGGGGCCCATCACTAGAGATTTTGGTTCATTGGCCGGAAGTGGAGCCAGGAATGTGTATATTTCAAGAGTTCCCCAGGTATTTCGGATATAGGAGGGACTTGGACTAAACTTTGAGAATTACTGCTGAGTTCTCTCACACTCTGAACCACGCATGGGAAAAGCCATCCCCTCTGTGTCTGCTGTGGTTCAGCGGGGACAACAGAGCTGCGAAGAGTAGTGAGAACAAGAAGTGACTCTAGCAATTGGAACTTACACGGGTGGGAGGAGCTGAGGGAGTGAGTCTGGCAAGGGGTGGAGACCTGTGTCATTGCACATGACAGCCTGAAGCACTGGTGGTGAGAAGGTCATGAACGGCCGGAAGTCCCACAGCCTGGGTGGGGCCGGCTGCTGAAGTGGCCCTGCAGGGGAGATCTGCTTGTGGACTTACTGACAGAGAAATCTGGGGAGCTGCTGCCTCTGGAAGTCAGCCTGGGGCTGTTCTTGTTGGTGGGGCCAGCGTCAGAAAGAGGAGCCCGCCACTCACATCTGCATCTGTCTGTCACCACGCCTGCCCACTGTGATCCGAGAATAGTGACTTCTTCATTTCTCCCACAAGTTCCTCTTTTTGTCCCCTCTAACCCAGATCTGTACAGGGAAGAATCTTCTGGAGAACATAGTTTCCATCTTTAGTCACATGAACATAGCACACTGCGACACCTCATTAGGATGCCCTAAAAATGAAGCATATGGCTCCCTTTCCATCCTGCTGCTTCAGGCCTCTGAGCGCTGGGGGTTCACGCCTTCTCTCGAGTTTCTGTGTATTTCAAGAGCACCGTGG